>NC_133666.1:604613836-604913836 GCF_037893015.1 Macrotis lagotis | reverse complement strand
TATATGTATAAGTAGTTACCCGTCTAAAACTACATAGGTTATTTAACCTGATGATGGCTGTGATGATTGTTGAAACTATTCATGTTTCCAGACCCTTGGAAATAGAATCCTTGGTTATCTCCACTGGAACCTGATAGAACATTGTTGTTGTAGTTTAACTTGCCTAGCAATCACCAGTTTCGTCCTCAGTTTATTCTTTTATTCAGCTTGCCTATTCCAAAGATAAACTTGGTTGACAGTCAGTGGTCATGGATGCCCCATCTTATAAAAGTTGCTTTCCTTGCTGTTGTTCACTGGGTTGGGCTAGAAGCAGGCCTGGTAGCCTCAGTGATATCAGTCATAAACTTTTGTAAATCACTTTATATATACCAAGCACTCTCCTAACCATTGAGGAATAAAAATGTTCTTACTCACAAAAAAACAATCTAATAGAAGAACACACACATATTTAAAAAGCTGAAAAAAGGGGAGAGAAGGAAGATATCTGTGGATGGGGAGAGTTAGAGATGTCTTTAAGTCCTATTATTGGTTTGGGAAATGATATGAGGAAGAGTGAGTTATAAAGTCAATTTCATCTTTCAAAATGATGAATTTCTGGAGATCATGAAATCCAAGATAGCAACTGAGTGAAGAAATAATGAATTCCCTAAATGAATTCCTAAAATGGAGGAACTGGTAAAAATTCCCAGGCATCTATCTCCAAACCACCTTCTCTAACCACATTTAGGGATAGGCTATAAGAGTAGAGAGTGCTGAGGAAGAGTGAATTTCAGACTGTATGTCATCTTATAAGATAATAAGTTTCCAGAGATTATGAATACCATCCATGAGAGCAGTCAAGAGGGAAATAATGGACAACAGGGTCAAATAAGAATTAAGAAAAGAACATTTGACTCAGCAATTAAAAATCCCAGTATTTTGGAGGGGTTTTAATTGAAGGATGATGTTTGAAGGCTAAGATTAAGAAGAATGTGAGAAAAAAGAAGCTAAAGAACTTAGTGTAGATGGTTTTCCAAAAGAGTTTAACCAAGAACAGGAAGCAAAATATAGGACAATAATTAAAAGAGATGACTTCATTAAGAATATATAAATAGGAATGTATGTATACATTTGTACATTACATATATATTCATATATTATATATACATATATATTATATATATGTATATATGGAGAGAGAGAGACTGGGAAAAATATGTAGATATAAATAATTAGTAGTTTTTTACTTGTGAATTTGTTGCATATTCTTCTTTCATGAGGTTATAAGCCCCTTGAAAATAGATACAATTGCATTTTTGTCATATTATCTCCAACACTTACCAGATGATGTACACATTTTTTATAAGAGCAATGCTTTTATTGGTGCCATAGAAAGACTAATGGCTCTGGGGGTGAAAGGATGTTGGTTCATATTCTTCCTTTGATGCTTTTATAACTTTTTCAGCATAACTTAAATTCCTCAGGCCTCAGATTCCTTAGCTTTATAAATGAGGATGTTGGATAAGAAAATCTCTGAAACAGATTTATTTAATTCCATGATTTAAGGGGAAAAAAATCCTCTAACAATGTACATCACCTGCTATATAAATTATAGAAATAGAAATTCACCAGAGGCACTTAGAATTTAAGTCACTAGAACCCTGTCTGTATGCATCAAAGGCAAGATTTAAACTCATATCTTCTGAAGTCTGAACCCAGCCATGAAATCATTATAATATCAATTTCATCAATGGTGAAACTGAGGACCAGTTTTGTGTGTATTTGTTTTGTTCAAAGTCATGTAGCTATTTAATGGTAGAATTAAAATTTTAACCCTAATCTACTGAATCTTAGTAAAGTTTTATTTCCTAACAAGGAAAAAGTCATTTTTCTGCCTGGTAGAATAGAGAAAATGACCTTTTTTTTAAAGAGAGAAGTTTCTCTAAGAAAAGTCAACTTCTTTCTTTCATTTATGATATAGACACTATATTTGAGGTTCTCCAAAATTAATTTTGTATTCTGGCACCAATCTTTAGGCTTCATAAATATTATTATTTAATGAATATTTATTAAATCCCCACTAAATTAAAGAGTGAAAAGAAATGAAAAGAAAAAAAAGAAAAAGAATAGAGAAGAAATAGTCCTCAACTTAAAGATATTTATTTTCTAATAAAAGAATCTACTAGTTTTCTAGGTTTTCTGATTTTATTTGGTACAATTTCATATCCCTAAGAACTTTGCCTATGTGTGTCCTTGAATCTCTCTCCTAATGGACTAACATACTAAGTGATGTTTTCATTCATTCTCAAAAAAGAACAAGATATCAAGGAAGTGATGCCAGGACAAACACATGATTTGAATTTGAGTGAGGGAGACTGTGCTAAGTCACCAGCCTCACTTAGAACTATCTGGGTCCAGTGATATGGTTCAGGACAACTACAGATCATCCTCGATGTCAGATAATCACATAGGTAGAAAATAAGCAAGTACTGAGATTATATTTAAACTCAGATCCTCTTGACTCCAGTGCCAGTGCTCTATTCACTGCACCACCTAGCTGTTCCCTATACTCTTAAGTGATGAGTGATGCTTTCACTAAAAAATGCTCAAGTTGTTCTAAATTTCCCAATGTCTCTTTGCAATCAAACTCAGCAACTGTTAACTGCTTCCTTCAGACCTGTACTATTCTAGGTAACAGGGATCAGTTTTGATTAGTTTTCTTCTTTCCATTAGAATATAAACTCCCTGAGGGGAGGGGTTGTCTTTTCCTGTATTTTTTCATGAGGACTTAACAAAGTACTTGGTTCAAATTCCTTGCCTTATTGCCTACAAAGATGCAAATAAAAATATTCCTACCTTCAAGGGATTCACAGAAATAAATATTGCATGAAATATTAAAGAGGAAGATAGTTCTAATAATCTGGGTAATGGTAAGGCCATGGGGATGGGGAGGTTGGTGATTGGTGTCAACTTCAACAAGGAATTGGCAATTAAACTAAACCTGGAAGGATGGGACTGGGAGGGAGTGGTGTGGGGCTCACATTCCAGTCATTGAGTATAACTTGTTCAATTAAATGAACAGTGTTGGGAGTATTGAGCTTAATGACCAGTTTCTTTGAAGTACAAAGTACAAACCAGGGAGTCATATTTCTAGCCAACAAGCTATGCTGGACTTGAGTCTGGAAGGCATCAGTTTGAAAATTGCCTTAGCCATTTACTTAGTTGGATGACTCTCTGTTCCATCTTCATCTGAAAAAATGAATAGGTTAGATTAGAATTCCTCTCAGGTCCCTTCCCTTCTGTGATTTTATAACCTATATATAAAGTTGGGGCAGTAGGCTGGAATCAGATTATGGAAAACCTTAAATGTCTGGCTAATGAATTTATATTTTTTTTTCTAGAGGTAATGAGGTAATACTGACAGGACTTAAGGGAATGACTGGATCAGGCCTGTACATTAGGAAGGTTAGTTTGAGGTTTGCATGGAAAAGGAGATCAGAGAGACCAGCAAAGGGAGAGGAAATAGGAAGCTATGCAAGTTCAGATAAAAGATAAAAGGGTCTACAGATGAGAAAGGCTACAGCAACATAGGTTTAAGGAGAGTGAATGCTAAAAATCTGAATTAGTTTGCAAGAGAATATGCAAATAGTCTTTGTCAACATAGGAAAATCCTACTATAAAAACTCATTCTAACAACAGAAACCTGAGCCTTTCTATATCTTAGTGAAAGTCTAGAATTTAAGTATCAAGCTGTTGTTTAACTCAGTGAATTTTTTTTTTTAAATGTGACAGGCAAAGAAAATCTCACTAGTAATAGGATAAAAATGTTGCTTGAATATCAGTTCATAATTCTTTGCTAGCCATAGAGAAGTCAGAAACAATTGAGCTGATTAATATTGCCCAATAAATGCAAGAATACAAAGTATTGGGGGAAGGACTCCTTGCTTTTCCAGGTTATTCCTAGTAACTGTAGGTATCCCCCAAAGACCTGTCTTGAGGGCTCTTCCATGCTTCTTCACTCGGTGAATTATCCATTCCTATGGGATTCAATGATCATATCTACTCAGATGATGGACTAACCCAGCCTTACCCCCTTCCTGCTTTTTAAAGACTTTGAACATCTGACATTCCCTCACTCCTTTGGGGCAAGGACTGTCTTATCCTTCTTTGGATCTCTAGTGCCTGGCATGCATTGGTAATCCAAAAATGCTAATTGACTGTGAAATTTGGAAGTTGACAGAAAACAGATTTAGACCAATACCTTCCACCACATTTCACAAATCAACACTCTGAAACAATGAGAGAATTCAAGGAGGAATATTAAGAGTCATGATAGAGGAAAAGCGTCGTAAGCCAAGCCAGGGAGAAAGACAAGCACAAAAGACAAACTAGTCTGAGGACCGGTTGGTTGCCAGGTCCTAGAGGACAGAAGGGATTCCATGTTTGATGCCGGTATCAAGAAGTTCCCATGCACTCAAAGGGCAGTTTAGCTTCCTTGAGTCAAGGAATGCAAAGCTCTACTGATGATAAGTGAGCAAATGTCACTGAATCCAGGTAGAGAAGTTTAGCAAACTCTCCTAAACATGACATTCTTGTGATTGTCTCTCTTCCATTCAATCTCCAAGGTTGGTCCCTTTCATACCTGCTAAACTACCCAGCCACAGCACTCAGGTTTAAGGACAGTCTACTAAGGCAATCCTTCTACTTCCCATGTTGAAGACCATGGGAATGAAGGGCTGGATGGCCATAGATAGGCTGACATGCCTGTGAGCAAGCGGAGGATTTCCCAATCTGAATCCGAGCTGTGAACCTGAAACAACAGACTTAGATGAAAACTCGCAGCTTCTCAGGGTCCAGCAGAGAAGTCACCCCAGGCGGAAAGGTAACGTTGAATACCCCCGTATTCCAGGTAAAAAAGGGCTTCCAGAAGCTACAAATTAGGCTTCGTGTGCTTTCGAAGTCTGAACCCAGGTTCTTCTGGATTCTATATACACTGGGAGGAAAGACTTTTTTTTGGGGGGGGAGAATGTTTTATATCAAATGTTTTTATCATTATTTTAGTAAATAGATCTAAAAGTTAGTGCAGTCTAGTGGACTAAATCCTACCAACTGGCAATGATGGAGCAAAGTATATTGGTGGGGGCTCCTGAACTCCTGCCTTGGAAAAGACTATCTTGATCCTTTAGGGGCACCCGCGGAGTTGCAAGGACTTCACAATCAGGTCTTGGGCCCCGATTCATTTGTCTAAATGGAGCCGGCTGAGGAGAGAGGGGGGCGATCAGAAGTGCTTCGGGTGGGGGGCCTGCACCGAGCCGGGGGAGCCGGGGGTCCCGGGCGGCAGTGAAGAGGGAGCACCTTCCGCAACGGGACAAGTGTGGAGGGAAACAAGGGGTCCCCGGGGTGGCGGCACGGACACACGTTAGCCCTCGTGCTTGCCCACCCCTGGAGGCACTCGGGGGGAGCCTGGGGCAGGAGTCCAAGACAAGAGCCGGGGCGGGGGGCTCAGCCTAGGGCCGCCAGCTGCCAGTGTGGGGAAGGCACGCCGGGCTCGGCCGCGGGCACCAGAAGCGAAGGCAAAGAAGAAGGCCCCCAGCGGACGGGAGCCCGGGGGCGGCCCACAGAAGCGCGGGCAAGGCCTCACCGGGGCCCGCGGGGCGCGAGGCCGGGCCATGGCCGCCGCCCGGCTCCTCCTCGCGGCCAGGCGGGGCCCGCGGGCCGGACGGCCGCACGGCGGTCCTGCCAGGCTCTGGGGGCCGCGATGCCCGCAGTGCCCCGGCGCGCCCCCCCGGCACAGCCCCCGCGGCGCGCCCCCTGGCACGGCCCCCACGGCGCGCCCCCTGGCATCATCCCGGGCGCCTCGCGGTCAGGGCCACGGGGGCCGGCTCCCGGGCCCGGCGGGCGGAGGCGCCTCGGTCCCGCTCGGTCCCAGGGGCCGCAGGAAGCGCGCGGACAGGCCTGGGGGGCGCAGGCGGGGGGCCCGGGGGGCCTGACAAGAGGCGCCGGCGCCCCAGGGACCCCGGGGTCAGGCCTCGGGTCACGCCAACCGGCACCTGCCGCCCCTGGGTCCTCGGAACGCCCGCCCCCCGCAGCCTCGCCCAGCCCGGCGGCGGCCGCATCTCCCATTGGACGGCGCTGGGGACGAGGAGGCGGCGGCCCTTCTGATTGGGCAGGCTTCTCCCCGCTAGCCAATGAAGAGGGGAGCTCGCGGAGGGAGCGGGCCGAGGGGGCCGCACTACGCAAACTCCGGCTCCCCTCCCTCAGCCGGGGTAAGGCGGGATCCGGAAACGGAAGTCACGGGGGCGCAGCGCCCCGCCCCCCCCCGTTTCCACGGTAACCGGCCCCCCCCCCCCCCAGCCTCGAGGCCTCCGGGCTCCTGCGGGCAGAGGCCGCCCCTGGGCACAGGCGGAGCCCGAGGGGAGGAGGGACCCGAGTTCGAATCCGCCCTGGCTGGTGCCCTTCACTCTGCCGGCCTGGCCGGGCCCGGGGCTCCCTGGAGGCGGCGCGGGTTCAAATGCGGCCTCAGACACTTAATAATGGCCTAGCTGTGTGGCCTTGGGCGAGCCACTAAACCCCATTTACCTCGCAAAAACCTTAAAAAAGCAAAAGAGATTATAGTGAACTAATAATAAATTAATATTTGAACATATAATAAATTAATATTTAAAATATTTAAAATATAATTATAATGAAATTATTTTATAATTATTTCAATTGGCATACCAATAGAAAAATTATAATAAATTACAATAAAAAATTTAAATTGTTTCTTCTGACTTATCTGGCCCTTCTAGTGATAGCAACTGAATCCTTGGGATAATCTGGAGGCACATTCAACTTTCAGGATGCCAGCTTGAAATATATATATATATATATATATATATATATATATATATATATATATATATATATTTATTTATTTATTTATTTATTTATATAAAACAGAGTCATGTCCATAATGTCTGAACTAGAGACCTAAAGGTCACTGACCTAATTGATGAGACCCTCCCTTCATCCATGCTATATCTGTTGTCAAAGGACCAGGTTAGCTAAACATAAAGATATGATCATCACAAATTTGGTCACCAGTTGATGGATTCCTATTAGTCATATAATCCACAACCACAAGAACCACTTATTAAGTACTTAATATATTCTAGTTACTATGCTAAGCTTTAGTCATGCAAAAAAAAAAATCCTCAAAAGCAAATAAACAAAAAACTAAAAATGCAAAGCCATGGTCCATACCCTCAAGGAGCTTACATTCCAATGGCCCAGACAACATGAAAATACAAGTTAATCTCACAGGGAAGGAACTAACAAAGAGAACTTTGAGGGAAGGTGTGAGATAGACTTCTTGCAGAAGATACAAATTGAACTGAGACATGTTGGAAGACCAGAGAAATCAGAAGGAGGAAGTGAGGAGATGGAGGAAATCCAGGCATTGGGGGGATAGCCAATACAAAGGAATAGAACCAGGAGATAGAGTGTCTTGTGAGAGGAGTTATACTGCTAAATCAGATATATCCTACATATTTAATGGGAGGAGTCCCATGCAAAGAAGGGTCCAAACTATGTAGGAGAGGACTGCTTTGTCTGCAAGAGAGAAGGCTCAAGCACTGAAGAGATTCTCTCGAACCACTGACTATCTTGGCCCTTTTTGAGTTTCTTATACCTTCAGTTCATGCTAAAGATCAAAGAGCAAAATTTATTTTAAACTGATTACAATTTAACCAAGCAGTCTAGTGTTCTGGATCATATCACAATAGTTTTGTTGGACAAAGACTATCTAAGATGGTATAAACTCTGTCTGTATGCATGTCTGTGTGTGCATGTATGTGTATGTATCATTGACTTCTTTGACCACCTGCTAAAGTCTATGAACACCTTCCTAAAATAATGTTTTTAAACATATAGATTAAAATACATAGGATTAAAAATGCAACTAGTTATTCTGATCTAGTTGTCTTGAAAAATTCACAGAACAACCCCAGATTAAAAATCTCTGACATAAAAGAATTACAAACTATGTAAGATGAAAGATTTGCCATACTGAAGAAATCACAAATTCCTCAAGTAATGAAGTAGATTGCATTAATTTTATTTTAATAATATTATACTTTAATTATAATAATGATGGCATTTATAATTATATTAATAAATATTAGTAGTAGCAAATAATTATTCAATTATATGGATAATGACCCATATATGTATATAAATGCACAATATTAATACCAATTTTCTATATAACTACTTCTTTGGGGTTTTGGAATTAAAATAGACCCATTCTTTCTCATCTACAATTTATTATGGAGCATATTATGAACTTAAGAAGGACTTTCAAAGCATAGAAGAGTAACACTTCTCTTAAGTTTTTAAGGAACTTTTAGTATCTAGATAAACATAACATGTGGAGTTGGCCTAATATACTGTAAGGGAAGCCCAGTTTGTATTCAAAACATGTAGGTCCCTGTCGTATGTCAAAGATGAATTAGGGGAATCAAGAGAAAGGGGAAGGAGAGAAGAAAAATATATTTAAAAAATTCTAATGGTAGATTGTCAAAGTGGAGCTCTCACATAGATGAAATTTCTGATGCAGACATGAAATGCAGACATAAAATGATTGTGAACCAGAATTGTCACTGTCAGAAACTAAATATTTGTGTGACCATGGGCAAACCACTTAATTTTAATTTTATCTCAGTTTTTAATTTAATTTAATTTAATTTTACCTCAGTTTCCTCATAAATAGGATAATAATAGCACCTACTTCCCAAGGTTGTTGTGAGGATAAAATAACATTTTTAAATTGATTTGCATAACTTAAAGTATTACATATAATCTAGCTATTATTATCAATAGCCATAGTAATGAAAAGGAAGAAAAGAGATATAAGAAATACTGCAAAGAAATAATCCTCTAGATTAAGTGACTGAGTGATTGTAGGAATTGAAGAAGGCAATGATGACTAGCATTTCAGGCTGCAGTTATTGAAAAATTATAGTACCATCAACCTCAATCATCAGGAGAAACTAGAGCTAAGGAAAAATTTTTGTGTTTTGTTTCAGATATGTCAGGAATGGAGATGTCCAAGAGACAGAGAAATATGTGAAATTTTAATTGTTAAGACTAGAGATATAGACTTTAAAACTATCTAAATAAAGGATGTAGATGAAACCAGAAAAATGAAAGAAAAAAACCAGTAAAAGGCAAAGGACCCAGAAAAAAATAGCAAAGAACACAACCTTACAGAATTTCTATTTTTTTTGATTCAGAAAAAAAGATGAAGGGCCCTAAGTCAAGGAAGTAGTACTCTAATAAGATTGGATAGTGCTAAGTATGCCAAGTATGGAGTGACTTTGAAAAATGATAGTGCTAAAAATTGAAGATGAAGAATAAAATAAAAAAATTAAGCTTCTCTTTCTTTGGGGTCCTAATTATAAGTTTTCAGGTGGCCTAAAAGAAAAGTACCAGAAGGGATATTCATGTTGTGTTGGATGTCTAACTGCTTATAAGTACCAACCATTGCTCACACTCCCCACTCTTGATGAATTCCACAGTATCTTGTCCATATGTTAGAAATTTAGGAGTCCTAAAAAGAAACTAAAAAAAAAACTGGACTTTTGAGATCGTGTTCTCCCAATGTAACCACCTCCAGAAGTAGCTATGTATAGAAGCTATATACATATACACACATACATTAAATATGTATATGTGTGTGCATACACACACACACACACACACACACATATATATATATATATATATATATAAAACATATTCACTAATTTCAGTCATGATCAACTCTTTATAACTTCTTATGGGTTTTTATTGAATAAGATAATGAAATGGTTTGCCAAATCCTTCTCTAGGTCATTGTACAAATGAGAAAACTGAGGCAAACAGGGCTAAATGACTTGTGTGTATAAACATGTATAATATTATATATATATATAAGATTAGAACCATACATAAACTCAGCTATATTGAGAGTGTTTTAGAATGACTCTGTTTCTACATTTGTAAAATACAGTGCATTTTCCTTTCAGCAGTCTCCCACATTAGCATGATAGAGTAAAAAAAGGAACTCAGCAAGTCATCAAGACCTGAGGTTCAGTGCAAAATTGATCACCAATTTCCAGTTTGTGATCTTGGTTAAGTGATTTAGGTTTTTTAAGTCTGGCCTTCCTTTAAACATCATTAAACTCATGAGACTGGATGAAAATATAAAACAGAGCTTATCTTTCTTCAAACCACCCTCACCACCCACTTCTGAACTTCACTGCTGCTGCCTTTGGCACTGCCATCTTCTAAGACACTCAGGATAGTAACCTTGCTGTCTTCCTTGATTCCTTGACTCTTTCTTTCACTCACTCTACACATTCAATCTATCATCAAATCTTGAAGTTCCTACAGTCACATTTCTAATATACATCCACTGCTTTCCACTTTCATAGCCACCACCCTAATTTACAACTTTTAATATATCTTACCTGTCCTATTGAAAATAGTCTCCTAATTATTCTCCTTATCCCAAGTTTTTCCCCATGCTAATCCATCTATTACTCACCAAAATGAATTTCTTAAAGTGTAGATTGATTCGTTATTTTCTCCCACTTTAAAAACTCGAGTTCCCTATTACTTCAAGGTAAAATAAAAATACATCTATTTTCTATTTAATACTTTTTTACATACTATCTCCTTCCTATTTAATCTAACACTGCCTTCATTATCTCCTATGCCACCAACTGAGTGCTCCTTGGGCACACTTAAGCAGTTGTGTTTTCTTTCTCTAATGCTATCAAATCAAGACCAGATTTTGTTATGTCCACCACTGTTAGCTGCTAGGGACTGGAATATATGATTCCATTTAACAAATTAGTATTAATCATTTTTACAAAGAAAATATATATTTCAAAGTCTTTTTAATATAAACAGAAGTACAAATATTCTCTCCTCCAACAGTTTAGACCTCAAACTTTCGTCTCTACTATCTATTTCTAGAGGAAGTAGTTTCAGACAAAAATTTCAAACATAGTACTGATTCACAGAATCAACTCTATTTGGGGTCCCTCTTATAGCTGGGATTAGTCTCAGAATTCCAGAGAAATTCCTAGGAGTCCCTGAGGGCATCAAAAGAATGAACTACTAATAAAATTAAGCAAAATTTGACTCACTCACTCTCCTGGTATCTCAAACTCCTCAAGGTTATAATCATTTCAGATCTAATGACAGAAATACTAATGACTCAGAAGGTTAAAAGAAAGAACAAACAAATCCAAAACAAAGGGGGAAAAAAAAAAACCAAAGATGGAATTTTTCTTTCTCTCAAATATGGAGGATCTAAGGCTCTCCTTACAGTATTGTCTCTCAATGGAATACTCCCAGATCAGAAGAAGTCATATAAATAAAGAATGGCTCAGATCATCTTTTTGGGCCTTTTGAATTTACCCTCTAGATCTGGTTAAACCTCTACACCCAATCTAAGAGGTTTCTACTCACCAAATGTTTAGTAGATTGACCCTGACAATGTAGATGCATGCTCAAAGGTCTTCAAGCAATTGTATCAGTTAAGGACTAGACACACTTGTAATGTTTGGGCTCATTGACTAGTCCCCTGTCACACATTTTGTTCTCTGTTTTATTCTGGTTCAGCATGGGAGGAAGCCATTCCATCTTGATACTGCCTTTTCAACTTTCTTATACTTTGCTCCAGTCTATGAGCACTATCATTCCTATCTGTTATTTCTGATAGAAGACTCTTCCTACTCAACATTCCTTTCAGGTTCCTAAACTATTCTCCCTCATCATCTCTATCTATTAATTTTTCTAAACATTCAAGTCAAAACTTACCCTTTGTAAGAGATCTTTTCCTGATCATCTCACTCTTACTGCCTTCTAACCTAGAGATTATCTTGCATTTACTTTCTATGCATCTTCTATATTCCTAGCTATTTAAACATATTTTTCCTATAAAAATATGAACTAACCCAGAACAGTAATAGTTTTGCTTGTTTTTTGTTTGCTTGTTTGTTTGTTTTTTGGCATCCTCAGCACTTAACACCCAAAACTTAACACTTGACTCATAGAATCCACCTGATCAATGCTTGCAAATTGATTGCCAAAAGTAAGAAGAAATCCCATTACCACAAAGAATGATAATTTAATTTTGAGCTAAGGATATTTGAGTTAGAGTCTCAAAGCTTTTTTTTTTCATGACTTGAGTACATTCATATTTCACATAGACAAACTTCCTGCTTCTTATAGTTGTGGGGTGTCCACAAGATCATTTTTTTGCCCCACCAAAAAATCAAGGATTCCAGTTCTTATTTCAGATGAGCTTTGTTAAAATTAAAATTTCCAATGAAAAAGATTAAAAGATTCTGGGTATTATCCCTTATGAAAAGGCATCAAGGGACAGTGTTCCATTAGTTCCAAAAGACTTCCTTCTATATTCACTATTTCCCACTATTACTTCCTGACCAGTCTCCTCAGGTGACAAAAGGGGTCAAACAGTTTCTGTTTTTGTACCTTCTATCTTCTGCTGGATACAATATGTCCCGTGAGGAAAGGTAATAAAAGGCCATACATGATGTTTTCTGTTTGCCCCAAAGAAGTTACTCAGCCCCAAAGCAAACACTTCCATCTGTACCAGCACAAGGAAACTCCTATCTCTTTCTACCCTCCTGATTACTACTATATAGAGAACTTACATTGCAAAGAGGAGCAATCTACTTTTTGACTTCACAGTTTCCATCTCATGATGTGCCTAGCTAATGATGGAAGAGGAAGAGGGAAGTTGATAGGGAACAGAACTTTTTCCTGATGTGCAAGTTTGATTGACATCACCTGCTGTATCTTTTTGCTGCCTATTCACCCTGTTGAAGAAAGAGAAGTTGTGCAGCAGAGCCTCTCATCTACTTATCGGACTGATCATGTTTCTCCTACTCCTGCTTCTTCAACTTTTTTTCCAGCCCAAATCTCCAGCCTCTACTGAGAAGAGTGGTATCCTCTACTCAGTCATGAACATTCTTAAACCTGGTCAAACCCTTCAAAGTCTAGTAATTCTGACCCCTTCTAGATTATTTTCCAAACCTCATTCTTCATCATCTATTGCCTAAAACCTTATATTATTCCAATCAACTTTCCCAACCCAAAGTTTAACTAAACATCACCCAACCTTTCTACTGTCCTCTATGGAACAAGAGGTCACAAACTTCGCTTCCATATATACATATCACTCTTCTTCTTCCATTTAGGAGCTCTTGCTAAAACTTGGTGACATAGCCCTCTTGGTCACCCTTTCCTAGTATTTGTTGTACCTTCATTCATTCTCTTCAGTTTATTGATCAGCATAGAGAAGAAAGGAATACTTATTGCTCTCCACTGCTACTTCCAGGTTTTCACTTTACCCCTGTCACTCAATAAACTCTCTTTTTTTTTTGAGATTCATAGCTATTGTCCATGGATTCTCAGGCCACTTTCCATCTTTCCTAAATAAATTTAGTACATGGATCAAAATGTTCCTTTTAGTCCCAATTTCTGCTTTCATTTAAGGACCCCAATATTTTATTTGGTGCTTATTCAAATTTCCTAACCACTCATTTTTTTCAAACTGTTCATATTATGTAAGCTACTCCTCAACTTTTCTTCAGACACATATAAGAATGGTCACATCCTTAATCTTAACATTATAAACATGTGTTCATAATGCTGAAGAATTTTGAAATACCCTTATCTGACCATAATCTATTTTGGCTTCTTCTTCCTTCTCTTGAAAAACTATATTCTTTGTCTGCATTGACTTTGCTTGACTTCTCAACTTATCCTCAGGCTATCACTTCCCCTGCAAAAGCCTTTCTCTCCTCTTTTCCCATTCATGATCAATGGATGAACCAATTCATCCCTACGCTTCCTTCATTTTTGAATCCTTAATCACCCTTATCATATTGCCAATTATGATAAGACTAGCATTAGCCTTGGCTCATTACCCTCCAATGTCCGCATTCATTCTTACATGCATTAAAGGGGAGAAAATCATGCAACTGTTCTAACCTGTTCTAACCACACTAATTTGTGTTATACACCTTTAATTGGGTCTTCACCACTACTAGGCAATACTACCATACCTCTCTTTTAAATACACTATCTCCTTCTCCATGGTGTCTCTTTCAAACCTTTTCATCTTTCCTCCAACTTCCTCAGCACCAACACTATCTAAGTTGAGAATCTTGCCTCATAATTAAAAAAAAGTTGAGGTCATTTGCTGCAGCTTCTCTCTTCTCTTCACTCCCTCAACTATAGTCACATCTCCTCCTTTACCCCAGTGTCACATGATGAAATGGCTCACCTTTAACAAGGCTAACTCCTCTCTCTATTCAGGAGATCTCATTTCATCTCCTATGTCATAGCACATTGTCATTTATTTTTAATCTCTCCCTATCTAAAGGCTTATTTCCTGTTATTTGTTAAAAAAAAAAGAAATCCACATATGCTCCATCTTGAAAAAAAATCCTATACTTGATCCTTCTATCCTCACTATTATTCTATGTCCCTTGAGCCCTTTTTTTCTAAACTCATTGAAAAAACTCTTCCTTCTCATTTTCTTTTCAAGCCATTATAATCTGGCTTCGGAATGCAGCATTCCACTCTTAAAGCTCCTTTCAAACTTGTTGGTGATCTTTTATTTGTGAAATTCAATGGCCTTTCTCAATTACCACGTTCCTTGATCTCCTTTGACACTATTGAATAATCTCTTCTTCTTGGTATTATCTCCTATCTAGGTTTTTCAAGCCTGTACTCTCTCCTGATTTTCCTCTAACCTATCTGACCTCCTTTTCTATCTTTTTTTACCAGATTCTCAGACTACATGCTCTAACAAAGAAATGTTCCTCAGAGCTCTTGAAGGGACTTCTCTACTCCCTCTAAACCATGTCTCTTGATGATCTCATCTATTGTCATATATTTGAATACAGTTTTTATGATGATGATTTTCCTGTCTACCATTCCTGACCTAATCTCTCTGCTGGCCTCCAATCTTGCATTTCCAACTGTCTTTGTAAGATCATAAATTGGATGTCCAGTAGATATCTTATATTAAACATATTCAAAATCAAATTTATTATTTTCTTCCCCTAATCCCTCTTGCTCTCCTACCTTGTTTTTTTACTGTAGAATGCACCACCATCCTAGCAATCTCTCAAGCTTAAATTCTGAGTTATCCTTGACTCCTTACCATGTCTCACCTCCCAAATCCAAGCTGTTATCAAAGCCTATAGGTTTTCCTTCTGCCACATATCTCACATATGTCCTCTTCTTTCCTATGACAGTGACACCAATCCAGTGTAGGCCCTGTTCATCTCATGTCTGGAATCAAGGTTTACTGATGGGTCTTCTTGTATCACCAATCTAATATAACCTCCATTCAGCTATCAAAGTGATTTTCTAAAAGTATGGGTCAACCCCCAACCAAATCATCACAAAATAAAAATGAAAAACATACTCAATAAGGTCCAGTAACTTCTTATTGCCCCTAGGATCAAACATAAGATGCTTTATTTGGCATGTAAAGTGCCTCATAACTTTGACTCTGGGACTTTTCCAGTGTTTTTACACCTTACTCTCTAATACATACTTTGTGAGCAAGTGTCACTGGAATTATTATTCCATAAACAAGTTAACCCTTCTCTTGTCTATGAGTATTTTCTCTGGCAGTGTTCCATGCCTTGTTTTCACTCTTTCCTCCTCTGCCTAATGACTTCTCTGGCTTTCTTTAAATTCCAACTAAAATTCCCTCTTTCACAGGAAGTCTTTCCTAATCTATTCTCTCTCTCTTAATTCCATTATTTATAGCTTATTTCATATATAGCATCCTTTATATACATATATGTATTATATGTAGATACATATATATATATATATATATATATATATATACATACAAACATATATAAATATATACACACATATGCATGTTGTTTCCCCCATTGGACTGCAAGCTCCTTGAGTTTAGGGACTATCCTTGCCTCTTTATGTATATCCATTTCCTGGTACTTGGTGATCATTTGATAAATATTGATCTACTAAGTGATTGATATTAGTGATGGATTCTATCATGAAACTTAGTGATATTACCTAGACAAGGCCCTAATGTTTTCAGCAACTAAAAAGTCTGAAAGTATGTAATAGCTCTCATTATTGCCTTGCCCTTGAACATTCTTTTAAAAATGAGAATTATTTAGAATTATAGATTAGAAACTCTGAATTAGTCTACTGGAAATTCTCTGTTTCATTGCTTATATTTTCACTCCTGTAAGTAGTTTCCTTATTCCATCCTTACCCGTTAGACTTATGCCTCATAAACTCAAACTTTAAACTGAATTTGGAAAACAAAAACGTCTCCCAGAAATGAAATCCTATTTTGAGAGGATATGGCTACCACCAACACATGTTTGCCTATTGCTGAAAGAAATCTGCTCAGGAACAGACAGGGCAATATCATTTCACCAATCAGTCTCATTTACATCTCATTTCAGGCAATGAACAGCTTGTCCCCAAGCTGAGCTTCTAATGAACAGGTGTTAAAGGTTATTGGTATAAGTTTGGATGTGTAAGTAAATGCATTGTGAAAGACACAGTAATATCCATTTGATTCAAAATATATTTATTAAGCTCCTGTTATTTCCAGGATTACCTTCCCTTAAGAAGTTAATACTGCTTTAAGGGACATAAACTATAAATAGAAATAATACATGCAGGATGGAATGTTATAAATGCTTGAGAGAGATAGACCTGTGATTGTGATGTTTGAGGAATGAAAGATCATTTCTAAATGAATGAATCAAGGAAGGCTTAAGTAGGGGAGATCATTTGAATTAGACACTGGACAGTTGGTAGAGCTCCAAAGGATAAATGGAGGAGAAGACAATCAGACATTGGGAAGTTTGAATAAAAATAGAGATGAAAAAAGGCATAGGGCATGTTCAGAGATTATAAAAGTAGTTTGTGAGACAAGAATTATGAAATAAGGCTAGAAAAGGAGGTGGATGGGAGCTCTTGGGTTTTGAAGGAATTTGAAGAGCAAGTTAAAGAAATTTAACTCATACTATAGTTCATTCTTATTTCTTCCCTAGATATTCTTTGAATATGAAAAGAAGACCAGAAAACTATCTGAGACAAGTTTAATTAGTGAGATCTGGGGTCACAGCTCATGTTTGATGGCCTCTATTTCTGACCTGAGGACTCAATTCCTTTATTTTACCTTCAACCAAGTACATATACCAGATTGCCTTTTCAAAGTTCTCCGTTTTCCTGGGAACTCATAGATAGATAGGCAGAAAGGGACCTTCTAGGGAAAGCTGCCAGCAATGGGTCACCTCTTCGTACAAAGAACCATGATTCTGACACCACTGTGAATGAATTCTGGGTGATCAGTTTGTAAATAAATATTTGCAACGGTAAAAAAAGGTTTTTTTTTTTTTTTTTTTTTTTCTCCACAACAGTAAGGCAAGAAATTATGTCAACAGAAGATCACCAGCACAGGGATATTCCTATTCTAATGCTTACTTTCTAACCTGAGTGACTTGAACTAAGGATAAAGACCAGATGTGGCCCAATACTTATCCTCCATACTGTACTAACAGCTAACACTTTCTGGAAGTTAGGAATGCTTTTATTTTATGTTTTAAGTTTCTCTCTTGCATTAGTATTGGTGTTCTTATTGTTATTGCCTCTATATTAGGTATTTGTCTAAGTGGCAATTATTTCTAAATTCTAAAGCTTTGGTTCCCTATGTCTGTGAAGGAGACTTTTCTATTGCATAATCATCATAGGTTCATATGATCATAGATATAAATGTGGAAAGGAAATAAAAGATATTACGTTTAACCCACCTTTTTTTTTAGGTTTTTGCAAGGCAAATGGGGTTAAGTGGCTTGCCCAAGGGCAAACAGCTAGGCAATTATTAAGTGTCTGAGACTGGATTTGAACCCAGGTTCTCCTGACTCCAAGGCAGGTGCTTTATCTACTACACCACCTAGCCGCCCCTAACCCACTTATTTTAAAGATAAGAAAACTAAGACCCAAAAAGACAAAATGTTTTGCCACACTGGCAAAATTGGGATGAAAAACCACTAAAAATTGTGAATGGAATCTAAGTAGGATATTAGCTCCTAAGAAACAAGAAGGGATCTTTAATTTTTATCCCTCAAATATCCTTGTGAGTAGCACATGTTTGTTAAAATATTTGTTGAATTGTGAGTAGTACATTTTTGCTAAAATACTTGTTGAATTGAGAAATGGATTAGTTAGATTTATGTATTAGAATTATTTTGTTGGCGGCTATTTAGAAAAAATAGATTAGCAATATGGGAAACCAAAGTCAAGAAAATCAATTAGTATTTTTTTTGTTCAGATGAAAAGTGATTTTGATTTGAACTAAAGTGGTTATAGTGAGAATACAAAGACGATTGTGGGGAAAAATTTTAAAAGGCAATATCAACAGTTCAATTATTTGCATTTGGAAGTGTAGAATAAAAGAAAGAGGGATAATTTGAGATTTTAAATTACTTAGGTAGAAAATAGAGGGGGAATTTATACAGAGGGAGAGGTAAAGAAGAGATAGGTTTTGAGAGAAAGGTATATTTTTTCTTTACAATGTGGATTATGAGTCACTAAAGGAATATCTAAGTGAAGCTATCTGAGTCAGTGTTGATAATAGGAATCCAAAATTAAAAAAGAATTAATGAGAGAAGTTTGGATTGAGATAAAGATTTAGTAATCATGTGACCAGAAGTAAGGGAAGAGAAAAGAAAAAATTAAGTCTTAAAGTCCACAAGTTCCTTCTGAATCTTCATTTCTGGTAACATATAATAGGCATTGTAATGTCTTTACTTGGATGCCTATCAATATTTTTTTTTTACCAGAGCCATATTCAGTACTTTGATTGTGTAAGAAAATTAAATCTAAAGCAAAGAAGACCAGACCAAGGGATTACCATTTCACTGTCTTCTAGTGATTTCAAAGATATCATATGAAAGGAAGATTATTCTGCCTGGGTTGAGGGGACAGAAGGTAAATCCTTAGTGAGGGATTATAGTAGAATATGCAAAAAGAATGTCAGAAGCATTGAGAAAAACAGGAATGAATCAGCTTATTTTCTCAACTGACAGTAGATTCAGAAGTCAGCTGTACAAAGTTAAATAAAGCCATCACAACCAGAATATAGAGCTGCTTGCCTATGATTTTGAAATTAATATGAAAAATTATTAATGTTAATAATATTTTAAATTTGCATCACATTTGGTGTAGATTATATAAAGGGAGATCACTATGTCTTTTCAAAATAATAAATGATCCAAAATGCTAAATATTAGAGGACCTGGGGATGTTTAGCCTGGAGAAGCAAAGCATTTGAAAGAAACTGATTGCTCCCTTCAAATATTTTATTTTAAAACTCTGACAAGTTGAATAAGAAACATTCATATTAATGCCATGCTTTGGTTATAAATTCTTTTTTTACAACAATCCAGTAAATATTATTCCCACTTTAAAGAGGAAAAACTGAGGCATGGAGAAGGTACAAAGAATTCAATTGAATTGAAAAAAGGAAATGAATAATTTTCCCAAGAACACACAGATTTTACCATAGTATGCACTTATGGAAAGGAAGAGAGAAAACGGAATAATCTGAGAGGAGTGAGTTTAGAGTTTAAGAAGGAAAGCATAAAATATAATAGAAAGACAGAGGAAAAAGAGTATTAAAAGAGAATAAGAAAGAGGAGAAGAGGAAGAGAGAAAGAAGAGATGTAGAGACAGAGAGACAGAGCGACAGAAACATATACAGAGACAGAGAGAAACAGAAAGAGAGAGAGAGAGAGAGAGAGAGAGAGAGAGAGAGAGAGAGAGAGAGAGAGAGAGAGAGAGAGAGATAACTAGGTGAGAATGACCCCAAAAAGACTATATTTCTTTTTCACTTGAGAGTTACTGAAAGTGTTAGATTGGCAGGAATGAAATGTGAAATCCTTTTTTTATTAAGCTTACCATCATCTCTTCAGAAGTGTTTATGGAAACATTCAAACAGTAAAACTTGCTTCAATTGAACCTGCTTATATTGAATTCTTTCAACTATCCATCAAATGTAAAAATCCAGGCCTATTACTATATCTTTTCTTAAAGAGTACCCTATGTCTATCACATTCTAGTTTAGATGAAATTTTCTCTCATTCTCTGAAATGTGATGAAGAACTCACTGTCCCTGTCTATCTGAAAAATCCCCTGTAACCAATGTATTTTTTTAAACTGGTCTGGGGACTCATGAAGACAGTTTTATTACATTTTTCCCCCTCAGTTTTCCTATGTTTTCTGGGGATTTGTGTGGAATGGTGGGGGTGCAGAGGAGAAGGATTGCCAGAAACATAAAGGAAAATAAAAAAAATCCATTGGCACTTTTATTACATTGACCTTCAATCATCCAAGGGCCAATGATCTCATCCAGTGCTGCGTCCACCTTCGCCTCATACTTTGTTCATCTCTTGGCTCACTCCTCACAGACAACTGAAGGGTGAGTAGGGAATGAGAGAGGAGATGTGAGAAACACAAATAAATCAGTGCTTCTATTAAAGAAAAGAAGATTGACTATGAAAATGGAAAGTCAAGGTTTTTTGTTGATTTCAGTTGTTAGTAAATTAGTATAATATAATTGTATACCTCAAAATGTCTTTAATGGTACAAATTAATAATTTTGTGGGGGGAGCATCTTGAGAAGCTCAAGAAGTAATATGAAAGAATCATTATCAATTAGATAATTAATTTAAATTAAATTTATAAAGAAGTTGTGTCTATTATATACAGAAAAAGGCCAGTCTCTTTTTGTTGATAGATTGCTAACTTGAGAGTTCAGGTGAGGTGGGGGGGTAGAGAGACTGGAAGCGGAGAATAGATGGAGGGAATAAGCATTTATTTTACAGTGTAGCAACTCTGATCAAAGCAATATGAGAAGTACTTTGCAAATAATAATCTCATATGATTCTCAAAACAAACAAGAAAGGAAAGTGTGTTTAATTTCACATAAGAAGACCTAAATTCCAATTCTAGCTCTGTCATTTGTTTGATAGCTATGTGACCTGGTTACATCACTTTATCTCTGTATTCTCCAGATTCTTCAACTGTAAAAGGAAGAGATTGTACTATAAGACGTTAAAGATTCCTTATATCTTTAAATCTATGATCCTTTCTTGATTTATTTTTAGTTTTGAGAATGAGAGAAAATCATATTTGATCACTGGCTTGATTTACATTGGCTTCTAATGATTCATATGTGATAACATAGAATCCCAGAGCATCAGAAGAGAACATTTAGCCTCAGCTCCCCTTCTACAGATATGTAAACTGAGTTTTGGAAAAGTCAAATGATTTGCCCAGGATTTTATAGCCAACCAGGGGTTGAGTCAGGGTTTGTTTGATTCCAAATTTTCCAGGTTGCTCTTTTCACTTACAAATGCTCTTTTTACTTAAAATTGTCCCTTGATAGAATTTCCAGATTGCCCATTGAATAGCAAATGGTCATTCCTTAGAATTGTCCTGTTGATATATGTGTAAATGACATGTCTGTCTAATGGTGGCTATCTCAATGGTGAAGGGGAAGGTGGAAAAAAAAGAAAAAATAAATTTACATGATAAATTGATTATATATTTAAAGGAAATAGCTAGTTGTACACAATAAATGGCAATTTCATTTGCAATCACCTTTTTATCATACTATGATATGGACATACCTGTTTCATTCAATAAATTAAAAATAAAAGAAATTTTTCAAAAAGAAATTTGAAAGATTGTCCTGTTGGCCAAGTCAGAAAAACCTTTGGTAATTGTCCCAGGTTAAGCATTAAAGCTTCCAAGTTCCTAAAATGGTTGTCTTCTAACAAAGTCTCCAATAGGAAAAAGCAAACATTATCATGAAATACAAGAATCTCAGAGTTGGAAGAGATTCTTGCAAATATTTATCTTACCCTTCTATCAAGAGAACTTTGAGATTAACAAAGAATTGTCCTCACACAGTCCTATGAGGTATGGAGCACAAGTGGTGTAGTCTTCATTTTACAGATGAGTAAACTGATATCTGGAGAGTTTTTTTTCTTCAGCCACACAGATGTGAAGTAGTGGAAATTAAAACTTGTCTACATCCTCCAAATTCGAAATGAGTTTCCACTTCTATTAGTCAACACTGTCACTAAATTAACTCATTGCTGTTGTTTTTCCATCTTTGTGTTATCATGAATGAAGTGTCATTTCCAAGACAAAATAAAACATGAAATTTATAGTCTGAGGTTTAATTTTGTGGTGATTTTTTGGTGCTTATAATGCTTGAGCTCTAATTCATGGTGTCTTTCAGAACTTGAAAAATAAGTCATTTGTGAAACAAGGGATTACAACCTTCCCTATATTAGGATGTGAGTTGATGTGGAATGGCTTAACCTGTTTATACTAATAGGAAGTTGAGTTGTTAATATTTTGGATCTTCTATAATTGAAGATGATCATGACATAAGGAGGGCTGTCTTGACTTGCAAGTGCATTGGATTTAAGTGAGACAAGGCTGTGCCAGACTCTACTCCAGAATCTGAGACCAATGGCAAGACATAGATCAAGACAACTGACAATGGCCTGGAAACAGTGGGAGACTATGATCTTTTTAAACTAATGTCTTTCCCAGATCACAATTTCTCTGGGGTAATGTCCATTCACTAATTTAAGGCTGGGCAAGAATTAAGGAAAATTTTGACCCAGTTAGAAACCCCAAAAGAATCAATCTTGGAAGGGAAGACCCACAAGAGTTTCTACCTGTGATTGGACCCTATTATTTATCAATCAGAGATGACCAAAAAAATTTGGGTTTAAGGGCATAGTCAAGTAGCTCCATGTGAATCCCAATGGGCTTCATCAAAACTCAATTGATCAGAATTGTATTTCAAGAAATCATGAATGAAAACTACATGAGACAAAGAGTTCATTGGGTTTATTGTGGGTTTATTTTTAATTAAAAATGATAGGATAAAGAAATAGGAAGGAAAAAATTCTAGTCCCCAAACCCTAAGATTTCTTGTGAAGTATAATTGATCAAAGTCATCAAGTATAGGACTTGATTAGGACACAAAAAGAGAAGGGGAGGAAGGGTAAAGAGGAAGAAGAGGAGGAGGAGGAAAAATGGAGGAATAGTAGCATTGCCCAAATGGAATTGGAAAATTAGTAACCCTAGGGACAGTTACTACTATTCACTGATTGATGAAGGGAGAGTCAATAGGTTGTGTACTGGCATACTATGGAACTTGGAATGTTGACTGTAAACAATCGCATCAAAGCAAACTTGTCTAAGAAATACAAACTCTACTTCTTAAACAGGTAGAAATATAATAAAATAAACAGTATATTGGCTCTTTTACTAAACTTGTTTCATATCCATTGATTTTCAATGGTCTATGTATTCTTACTGATCATTTTCTCCCAATCTACACCAATTTCCTTGCCAGCCTCATGATGGCTCTGCTTGATAGGTCAGTGCCTGGGACTACAGTATCATGGAAATTGCCAAACTTCTCTATTTTCTTCCAGCACACGCTTCTACCTTGTCTATTTTTATGCCAACTATTTTGATGCTTTGCCCCCAGTGTAGATAACCTATTTCCTCCCTACTCATGTAGCTCCTCTTTATTTTGTGGTCTTATGGATTTATCTTGGGAGGTAGATTCCCAAGTATGTTGCCTACAATTACTTTGAATAGAATTTCTTTTTCTAACTTTTGCTGTTAGGCTTTGTTGGTAATATATAGAAATGTTGGTAATTTATTTGGGTTTATTTTATAACCTGCCACTTTACTGAAGTTGGTAATTGTTTCAAGTAGGTTTTTAGTTGATTTTCTGTGGTACTCTAAGTATAAGATGATATTGTCTGTAAAGAGTGAAAGTTTTGCTTCCTCATTGCTAATTCTAATTCTTTTTTTATTCTACCATTAAAAGGTAAGCTATATAAGAGAAACTTTTTTGTTTTTATAAGCATTGTGATTAGTATAGTGTCCAACTTATTGTTAATGTTTGATAAATATTTTATTTAAATGCTTATATATTAATATATATTCCTCTATTTAATTTTAAAGATATCTGTACTTTAAGTCAGTAATGTAAAATTATTCTGCTTAATGATTAATATAGTTTCTAGGATCTTATGGTCTTATTTTTAAGATAATATTTTAATAAAATTTTCTGAGCATATAATATTTGTTCATAACAATATCTGTGTTTTTATCCAGAGTTTGGTCAAATAGGTCAAGCAGAATTTATTTTAATAATATGCTATACTTCAGGTTTTTTCCTTCTAATTCAATATTGTATTTGAACCTTTGTTTTGTCAGGTTGGCTTTATAATTTTTTTAAAGGGAGGAAATTAAACTTGGTTTAAATTGAGATTTTTACATGTTCTATTAAATATGATAATGATTCATTTGACCTAGGAGCTTCTCCTATCTGAAACTTTATATGAATGAATAATTATAACTTCTTTATTAAGTTTAAAATTAAGGCTAAAATTCCTAATTGAAAAGTTTTTTTTTAAAAAGATAATATTATTGCAAAAAAATTTGCAAAAGTAATCAATGTGTATTTTTATTTTGTTCTAATTCTGTTATGCATACAGGCAGATTTTAAATTAAATATTTACATGAATGTGATTTACTGGATGCAATTAATTCAAAATTTGCTAGTACTAAATTTTGAGATTTGGCGGACCCTTTTTGAGAAAGTATAATTTTTACTTTTAGAAAGTGGAAAATCCTCTAAAAGAAAGACCTCCTAATTTCCTTCCAGGATTTGAAAGTGACCCCTGAAAATTTTTCTGTATATGGTGTGTTCAAAATATATGCATATCTTACTATCCATGCATATTTTATACTGTATATTTGTCTATCAGTATATACTGATCAAGGACATGGACTTTTTCCTTTATTTTTCTTTCTTTATTCCCAAATCTACCATGTTGTCTATTAAATATTAAGTCAACTAACATTAATCATTAAATACCTACTATGGGTCAGGCTGGGAAGGCAAAGATAGGAAAACTTTTAAAAAATCCTACTCTCTAAGGAAAGTGATAACATGAAAAATTTAATTATGCTGTGAACATAGATCCAGAATAAATTGGGTGAGGTCTCAGAGAGAAGAGATTAAGATTAAGGGTTGTAAATGCTTCCACAAGGTGAGACTTTAGCTGAACCTTTAAAGAAAACAATGATGGCAGGAGGCAAAGATGAGAAATAAGGGAATAGAAGATATAAGAGACAGTGTGTGAAAGTTGGAAAATGGAGCATCTTTTGTGAAGAATAGCAAGGAGAATCTTGTCATTGTATCACAAATACTAGAATTATAGGAAAGGATCGGATTTTAAAAGACTTTAAAAATGCAGAAGGCTTGATATTTGATTATGGAAGTAAAAGGGAGACATCGGAATTTATGATAAGGATGATATGGTCAGAACTATGTTTTAAGATCAGTCTCACAACTGAGTGAAGATTAGATTGGAGTAGAGACAGAATTAAGGCAAGGAGATCAATCAGAGGCTATTGCAATGGGTCAGATGAGAGGTGATGGAAATATTTTCAGGCAGTTGCTATAACAGAGAAAAGAAGAGGAACTATATTAAGATATTATGAAAGGAGAAACAATAGAATTTGATAACATTGGATATGAAGAAGTGTGTGAGAGAGGAACTGGAAATGATAATAAGCTTGTGAGTATGAGTAATTGAGAGGACAGTGGTGCCCTCAACAATAAAGGGAAGTCAGAGATACAGGATAAATTTTGAGAGAAGATAAAAAATTGGTTTTGGACATACAGTTTATATTCACTGATTAATATAACCAATCTCTGAAATAAAGAGAAAAATATTAGAATTTTCATAAGGAGGGAGAAAATAATGCTGCAGACACAGAATGGAAAGTTCTGAGGTTTGGGGATTGGATAGGAAAGAAATAAAACACATTAAATAACCATTTTCAATTTTTTTTGAAATAATTTTTATTTTATTTTTTAGAAAGATTTTTATTTTGAATTTTACAATCCCCCCCCTAATTTTGTTTCCTTCCTCCCACCCCCACAAAAGGCAGTTTGTTAGTCTTTACATTGGTTTTATGATATTCATTGATCTAAATTGAATCTGATGAGAGGGAAATCGTATCCTTAAGGCAAAAAAACAAAATATGAGATGTATCAGATTTACATAATAAGATAACTTTCTTTTACATCAAAGGTCTATGGTCTTTGTTCAAACTACACAGTTCATTCTCAAGATACAGATGACCTTCTCCATTAAAGAAACCCCAAAATTGTGCCTATTTGTGGCCCTGTTGGTATGAGCAAGTCCTTTAAGGTCGATTGTCACTTTCATGCCGCTGTTAGGTTGTACAATATTGTTCTTGTTCTGCTCATCTCACTCAGTATCAGTTTATGCAAATCCTTACAGGCTTCACTGAATTTCCATCTCCCCTGGTTTCCAATAGAACAATAGTGTTACATCACCTACATACACCACAGTTTATTAAGCCATTTCCCAATTGATGGACATTCTCTCAATTTCCAATTCTTTGCCACCACAAACAGAGCTGCTTTAAATACTTTTGTACATGTGTTGTTTTCACCCTTTTTCATAATCTCTTCAGGGTATAGACCCAGCAGTAGTATTGCTGGATCAAAGTGTATGCATATTTTTGTTGCCTTTTGGGCATAATTCCAAATTGCTCTCCAGAAAGGTTGCATGAGTTCACAGCTCCACCAGCAATGTATCAGTGTCCCAGATTTCCCACATCCCTTCCAAAACTGATCATTGTCCTTTCTGGTCATATTGTTTAGGATGAGAAGTGTGAAGTGATATCTAAGAGATGTTTTAATTTGCATTTCTCTAATAAGTAGTGATTTAGAGCAATTTTTCATATGATTATGGATCGCTTTGATTTCCTCAGCTGTAAATTGCCTTTGCATATCCTTTGACCATTTGTCAATTGGGGAATGTTTTATCTTTTTTTTTAATTTTTAAAAAAATTCTCTGTATATTTTGGAAATGAATTCTTTGTCACAAATACTAGTGGTAAAAATGGTTTCCCAATATACTACATTTCTTTTAATCTTGGTTACAGTGGTTTTGCCTGTGCAAACATTTTTTAATTTAATATTATCAATATTCTCTAGTTTATTGTTAATGATGTTCTCCATCTGTTCCTTAGTCATAAACTGCTTCCCTTTCTATAGATCTGACAGGCAAACTATTCCTTGATCTCCTACTTTGATTATAATATTTTTTTTGAGACAAGGATTCTCTTGTTTTAATTTGTATCCCCAGAATTTTACACAGTGCTTTGTACATAATATTTTGTTCATTCATTCATTCATAAAGTAGCTTGGAAGAATGACTTCAATCATTTAAGTAGAAATTTGGAAAAGATGACAAAAATATGTCAGTGTTCTGAACAAATCAGTAAAAAGCTTAATTCTTTACAGTATTGTTAACATTTGCTGATGCGCAGGCTAAGCCCCACCCAAGAAATAAGTTCATGCTCTACAAGATACAAACCACTCCATTATCTTTGCCAAGAAACCCCCCTCTTTTGATTATAATATTGTTTTGATGTCCAGATCCTGTATTCATTTTGATCTTTTCTTAGTATAGGTGTTGGTCTAATCCAAGTTTCTGCCATACTAACTTCTAATTTTCCCAATAATTTTTATCTAGGAGAGAGTCTTTATCCCAATAGCTGGATTCTTTGGGTTTATCAAACAGCAGATTACTATAATCATTTCCTGCTATTGCACCGAGTCTATTCCACTGATCTACCACTCTATTTCTTAGCCAATAGCAGACAGTTTTGATGACTGATGCTTTATAATATAATTTAGTTCTAGTAGGGCTAAACCACCTTCTTTTGGAATTTAGATTGGTCAGACTCTAAGCAAGTAGTTTAATTTTGGTAGAATTGTCATTTTTATTAGATTTGCTCAGCCTATCCATGAGCAGTTGATATCTGCCCATTTATTTAAATCTGACTTTATCTGTGGTATATTGTATGTCATGGAACACTATTGCTCTATTAGAAACCAGGAGGGACAGGATTTCAGGGAAGCCTGGAGGGATTTGCATGAACTGATGCTGAGTGAGATGAGCAGAACCAGAAAAACACTGTGTACCCTAACAGCAACATGGGATTGATGATCAACCTTGATGGACTCTCTCATTCCATCAGTGCAACAATCAGGAGCAATTTTGGGCTGTCTGCAAAGGAGAGTGCCATCTGTATCCAAATAAGAAGATGGGGAGTTTGAACAAAGTTCAAGGACTATTCCCTTTAATTTAGGAAAAAGACAGGTATCTTATTGTCTGATCTTGTTACCTCTTAGACTTCTTGTCTCTTCTTCAAGGATATGATTTCTCTCTCATCACACCCAATTCGGATCAAGGCACAACACAGAAACAAAGTAAAGACTGACAGATTGCTTTCCGTGGAGCGGGGGGGGGGGGGAGTAAGATTGAGGGGAAATTGTAAAACTCAAATAATATCCTTAATAAAAATAAATTCAAAATTAAAAAATAAATCTGACTTTATTTGTGTGAGAAGTGTTTTGCAAATGTTTTCAAAAAGTTTCTGAGTCTGCCTTGGCAGGTAGACTCCCAGGCATTTTACATTGTCTGAAGTTACTTTGAATGGGATTTCTCGTTCTAGCTCTTTCTGCTGCATCTTGCTCGTCATATATAGAAATGTTGAGGTTTTATGAGAGTTTATTTTATATCCTGTGATATTGCTAAAACTGTTAATTATTTCTAGGAGTTTTTTAGATGATTTTTTGGGATTCTCTAGGTATACCATCATGTCATCTGTAAAGAGTGAGAGTTTTGTCTCTTCCTTCCCTCTTCTAATTCCTTCTATTCCTTTTTCTTCTCTTATTGCTGAACATTTCTAATATGATATTCAATAGTAGTGGTGATAATGGGCATCCTTGTTTCACCCCTGATATTATTTGGAATGCCTCAAGTCTATCCCCATTCATATAATGCTTGTTGATGCTTTCAGATAGACACTGCTTATTATTCTATGGAACAACTCATTTATTCTACATAGTCTAGTGTTTTTAGGAGGAATGGGTGCTGTATATTGCCAAAAGCTTTTTCACTACCTATTGATATAATCATATGATTCTAATAGGTTTTTGTTGATAATAATTAATTATACTGATAGTTTTCCTAATATTGAACCATTCTTGTATTCCTGGTATAAATCCTAATTGGTCATAATGTATTTTCCTAGTGATAGCTTGTTGTAGTCCTTTTGCTAAGATTTTAAGATTTTTGAATCTTTATTCATCAGGGAAATAGGTCTATAGTTTTCTTTCTCTCTTTTAGCTCTTCCTGGTTTAGGTATCAGCAACATATTGGTGTCATAGAAACAGACTTCTTCACTTGCTTTTCCAAATAGTTTATCTAGAATTGGAAACAATTTTTCTTTAATTGTTTGATAGAATTCACTTTTGAATCCATCTGGCCCTAGATTTTTTTTTCTTAGGGAGTTCAATAATTGCTTCTTGAATATCATTTTTTGAGATAGGGTTATTTAGATATTTAATTTCTTCTTCACTTAACCCGGGCAACTTATATTTTGTAAATATTCATCCATTCCGCTTAGATTGTCAAATTTTTGGGCATAGAGTTGGGTAAAATAATTCTGAATTATAACTTTAATTTCATCTTAATTGGTGGTGAGTTCACCTTTTAATTTATGATCCTAGCAATTTGTTTTTCTTCTTTCTTTCTTTTCTTCAATCAAATTGACCAGAGGTTTAACAATTTTATTGTTTTTTTTTCATAAAACCAGCTCTTGGTTTTATTTATTAGTTCCCTGCTTTTCTTGCTTTTGATTTTATTAATTTCTCTAATTTTTAGAATTTCTAACTTGGTATTTATTGGGAATTTTAAATTTGTTCTTTCTCTAATTTTTTACTTGCATATTTGGTTCATCGATTTCTTCTTTCTCTAATTTATTCATGTAAACATTCAAAGATATAATATATCCCCTGACAGCCACCTTGAGTGTATCCCATAGGTTTTGGTATGTTGTTTCATTATTGTCATTATCTAGGCTAAAATAATTAATTCTTTCTATAATTTGCTGTTTGAACAACTCATTCTTTAAAATGAGGTTATTTAATTTCCAATTAGCTTTGTGTCTAAATCTCTCTGGCTCAATATTGCATGTGATTTTTATTGCATTATGATCTGAGAAAGGTGTATTCACTATTTCATCCCATTTACATTCAAAGTTATAATTACTAAATCTTTATTGCCCTCCATTTTATCTTCCCTCTGTATTTTCCCCCTTTTTCCTCTTTATCCATATTCCCTGGTATTTTGTTTCTGAATACCACCACCTTCCATGTGTTTGCTCTCCTATATCCAACTCCCCTTCCCCTTTTTCCCCCCTTTCCCTTTGCTACTTTTTCCTTCCCTTCCATCTGTTGGTTCCACTTTCCTCCCCTTCCCTTTTTCCCCTTTTACCACTTTAAAGGTAAGATAAGTTTCTTAACTTAACTGAGTATATGTATGTCAATTTTTTTAGAAAGATTTTATTTATTTTGCTTTTTATAGTTTTTTTCACTAACCTTGTTTCCCCCCTCCCATTCCCCACAGAAGGCAGTTTGTTAGTCTTTACATTGTTTCTATGGTATGTTTTGATCTAAGTTGAATGTGATGAGAGGAGATAACATATCCTTAAGGAAGAAACATGAAGTTTGAGCTACAGCAGAATTACATAATAAGATAACATTTTTAAAATTAAAGGCAATAGTCTTTGGTCTTAGTTCAAACTCCACAATTTCTTCTCAAGATTCAGATGTCGTTCCTCATCACTGATACCCCCAAATTTTGCCTGATTGTTGCCCTGTTGGTATGAGCAAGTCCATTAAGCTTGATTATCATGCCCATGTTGCTGTTAAGATGTACAATGTTGTTCTGGTTCTGCTCATCTCACTCAACATCAATTCATGCAAATCCTTCCAGGCTTCCCTGAATTCCCATCCCTTCTGGTTTCTAATAGAACAATAGTGTCCCATCACACATGTATGTTAATTTTAAGTCAATCAGATGAGAGTACGATTCAAGTGGTTCTCACCTCCTGCCTTCTTCCCCTCTATTGCAATAGGTCTTTTGAAGCTCTTAATGTAATGAGATTTACCCAGTTTAGTCTCTTCCATCAACCTATCTCTTTACTGACCTCTTTTTTAAGGACATATTTTTTTAAAATCATTCTATCTGAGTCACATAAATGTTATGAATATCCATCACTTCTGGCTAAGTATATTTTCTCCATTAGAATTACAATTATTGAGAGTTATTAATCTTTCTCCCAGGTTTCATCTTATTGGTTAGCAGTTTCTTGAATAAGTCATAAGTGTCCATGTCTTCTGACTAATTAAATTCACTCTAATAGAGTTACAATTCTCAAGGGTTATTAAAATTTTTTTTCTGTGGTAGGGATATAGCCAGTATAATCTTATTTGATAACAGTTTTCTTTAGTTTTTCTTCCCCTTCCCCTTTTTTAAACCTTTTGATATGCCTCTTAAGTGTCCTGTTTGAAGTCCAAATTTTTTATTAAGCTCTTGTCTTTCATAAGAAAAAGTTGGAAATCTCCTATTTCATTAAATGCCCATCTTTTACCATGGAAGAGAACGCTCAGTTTTGCCCAATAATGGATTCTTGGCTGCTTTCCAAGCTCCCTTCCTTTGTAAAATATTGCTTTCCAGGCCCTTAGATCAATGAATGCAGATGCATCCAGGTACTGTATAATCCTTTCTGTGGTTCCTTGGTATTTAAATTGTTTCTTTCTGGATGCTTGCAGGATTTTCTCTGTTATCTGATAGTTATGGATTTTGTTCACAATATTCCTTGGTGTTTTCATTTTAGGATCCCTTTCCTGGGAAATCAATGTATTCTTTAAATTACTATTTTTTCCTCTGGTTCATGATATCAAGGCAGTTTCCATCACTTAATCCTGTAATATTGAGTTCAGGCTTTATTTCTGTGCAATGTTTTCAAGAAGACCAATAATTCTTAGGCTATCTCTCTGCAATTTTATTCTTGAGGTCAGTGGTTTTGCTGATGAGGTATTTTACATTTTCTTCTATTTTATTCTTGAGGTCAGTGGGTTTGCTGATGAAGTATTTTCCATTTTCTTCTATTTTTTCAATTTTTTTAGTTTTGTTTAATAGATTCTTGTCTCATGAAGTCATTAGTTTCCATGGACTCCATTCTTTTTTTTTTAGAGAAGAATTTTGTTCATTTACCTTTTGCAATACCTTTTCCAATTAGTCAATTCTGTTTTTGTAAGAGTTTTCCATTTGACCATTTGGAATTTTGAAAGAATTATTTTCTTTTTCCATGTGTCCAATTGTATTTTCTAACAATTTCTTTTCAGGTCGCAAAGTGTTATTCTTCTCTTGGGTTTCTTTTCCCAAAATTTTCAATTGATTTTTTTTGCAAGGCAAATGTGGTTAAGCGGCTTGCCCAATGCCACACAGCTAGGTAATTATAAAGTGTCTGAATCCAGATTTGAACCCAGGTACTCCTGACTCCAGGGCCTATGCTTTATCCACTGTGCCACCTAGCCCTCCCTCAATTGATTTTTAAACTCCTTCCTGATTTCTTCAAGGAAGTCTTTCTGTGCTGGAGACCAAATCATATTTTCCTCAGAGGTTCTATGTCTCTCTGAGTTAGGTTTTTCTTCTAGGAATTTTTCTATGGACCGCCCTTTTGCTGGTCTTTCTTCATTTTCCTTAGATCTTGTGTTAGGAGAGGGGGTTGGTTCACAGAAGTTTGGTGTTGGGAACCCTAGAGGCTTTACTCACTGGGTTTAGTAACTCCATGTGGGCTGGCCAAGGTAGGTGGTGGTTATTGTGGCTAAATTCCAGAACTATCACATAAAAAATAAATTCCTGCAACTGGGGTGTTAGTTCCTTTGCTCACTAAGTATAATATCTCCAGCTGGCGACAAAGGGATACTAGAGACTCTGCTCACTGAATGTGATATCTCCTCCAGGCCAGTAGGTGGTACCAGAGGCAGGAACTTGACCTCCAGCCCTTCTGTAAGCACCAGACCATCAGTCCCACTGCCACCTCCACTCTCTAGGTATTTCTCCTAGTGATTCGCAAAGCAAAAGCCTCTGGGGCTTATCTTAGGGTTAGTCTGGCTCTCACTCCACCCACCACTGGCTCTCTGTTCTCTATGCCTAGCCCTCCCATGATCCCCAAAGACAGACCTTGAGGCAGATGTTCTTCTCCTAGCTTTCTTTCTGGGTTTTGTCCATAATATTTCTATTTAGAGATTTGTTTTATATTATATATGAGAGAAGATAAGGATATCCTAGCACCGGCCCTGACTTCTCTTTGCCATCTTGTCCGGAAGTCTCTGAAATAACATTTTTTAAATCAATCAACAATTACTGATTATATACATATGTGGGTGCCAAGTTCTATGATACGTTGGGGATACAAAGAAAAATCTGTGCCTTAATGAACCTTATAAATATTGACAACATAATATAATATATATTTTTGGGGTGGTAGGAGGGGGATAGGGCCTAAAATACTTTCAAAGCTCCCCAAATCTCTTTCATCTGGCTACTGATCATTGATTTAAAAACAGTGTCAGAATTCTTGTTGAAGCTGTTTAAATTTGTTAAAGTACAAGTATTGCATTTATGAATCTGCATTATCCCTTCTGTTGGGGAAATATAAAGGTAAGGAGAAAGGAAGGATGATAGGAAGGAAGGAAGGAAGGAAGGAAGGGAGGGGAGAGGGAGGCAGGGAGGGAAAAATTAAGAGGGGAAAGAGAAGAAAGAAAAAGAAGGAAGGAAAAAAGAAGAAAGAAAAGGAGAAAAGAAGGAAAGATTTCTTACTCTATATCAGCACAGTACTACTACAAAAGCAAATGTGGAATCCTTGGTTACAGCAAATGGAGAAGTTTTACATATTATGAATAAGTTCACTTACCTTGGTAGTGTCATTTCCCATTGAAAATGAGATTGACACACTCATTGCCAGAAGTGGCTCAGAGTTTGTGAAGCTCCAAAAGCAAATGTGAAAGAGAAGAGGTATCAGACTGGCTACCAAACTAAGGGTCTATAGAGCCATTGTTCTAATTTTATTATTGTATGCCTGTGAAACCTGGATACTCTACCTGCACCATGCAAGAAAATGAAACGCATCCATCTGAGTTATCTTGGAAAGATTCTGAAGATCAAGGGTAAGATAAGATACTAGACATTGAAGTCCTTTCCAGAGCTAAACTTTCCAATCATTCAAACACTACTTCAGAGAGCATAACTGCAATGGGCTGGTCATATTGTTCAAAAGCCAAATGACTTTATGAAGAACTCATACAGTGTAAGCATTCAAAGGATGGGATAGGGACAAAAAAAAGGACACTCTCAAGGTCTCTCTTAAGAACTTTGGAATTGATTGTCCAGTATAGGAGACACTAGCTTAGGACAAGCCAATAAGGCTTGCCTTCATCAGAGAAAGTGCTGTGCTCTATAAACAAAGTAGACTTGAAGTACCTCAAAAGTGAGATACACAAGTTTAGAGAATTCACCTAAGTTGTTAACTTAGGACTATTTGTGCCTGACCTGTGATAGAGCATTCTGAGCTCATTTTGCTCTTATCAGCCATAGCATTGCCCCTTGTCTCTAACATAGTGATGTCCTTTTGGTCTTCTCTAATAACAAAAGATAAGAAACAATCAACCATAAAAACAAATTTCTACATTTTTCTCTTTAATAGTTGCATTGCTTTCCCATTTATCTACAGCAACTGAGGTGTGAATGCTGCTATGGAGACAAAAATCTCAAGCAGGTCCAACCTGAGAGTTTAAGAGAGAGTGAGATTTTGAATCAGTGTTTCTGGCAATGCATCTTTGGCAGTTTCTGGGAGAGAAGAGTTAAAATTTGGGTGGAAAAGATTCAGAAAATCATTTCTTTCTTGGTTGCTAAGTGGCAAGTTTAATTTTCATTCCTTTGGAATCTTGGCTTATCATTGCACCAATCATACTTTTACAGTCTTTCAAAGTTGTTGCCATTATTATATACCTTCTTTTAGCACTGCTCCCTTCTATCTACATCTGATCATACCCTATTTTCTTCAAGGTTTCATCATTTCTTATGGCACCCTAATATTGCATTACTTTCATCTACCACAGTTTGGCTACTTATCTAAAAAAAAGCTGATCAGTGAATTATACATTCAACTATGATCACTGAGATTAGCATCAACTAGGAAGTGAGAAGCCCATTGCTCTCATCTTAAAAATAGCATTTCCTAGCTCTTTAACTAGGGTTAACATTCTTAAGTTTGCTAACCTTGGTTTCTTCATGTGGAAAAAAGTTAATAGTAGTTCCACTATGTGCCTCAAAAAGTTGATATGAGGAGAAAGAATTGTTTTGATGATCTCTAAGTGTCATATAAATTTTTTATTAGTAGTAGCAGTAGTAGGAGTAGGAGTAGGAGTAGGAGTATTAGAATACTAGGGAGAGTAATGGACATTAATTTCTTACAAAAATGACAGACATCTGTCTTGATTCTAGGGATATAGAAAAAAACATTTTAAAAATATTTGCTCTTGAAGACTTTTAGTCTAGTAAAGGGAGAAACATATGAACAAATGTATAAACACAACAAACAATAGGTCATTTGGGATTAGGGAGGAACAATACTTGGGATATTTCCTCAGAGAGCAGGAAAAGTTTTGTTTCAAGTAAGAGGTCCTTGAGCTGAGTTCTGGAGAAAACTAAGCATTTCCAGAAGGAAGGAGGAGTACATTTTCAACTTAGTAACAAGTAGTACAAAAGCAAGGAAAATTAAGTGTCATAATGGATGGAGTGTGAGTTTTAGAGACAAAAAGACGTATATTCCTAATGTTAAATCTAACCTCAGACACTTACTGACTGTGTGACTTTGGGTAAGTCACTGAATCCTGTTTGCCTCAGTTTCTTCATCTATTAAATAAGCTGGAGAAGGAAATGGTAAATTATTGTAGTATCTCTGCAAAGAAAATCCCAAATGGTGTAATGAAGAGTTGGACATGACTGAAAAAAGAAAGACTGAAGAAGAACATTTGGACTAGATCAGGGTGTCACACTCAAATAGAAACAGGAGCTACTAAACTATGTGTGTTTTGTGGCTGAAAGTATCTTTTCAGGTTGCACATTAACCTGATTTTAAAATATAATATAATTTTTATTTTATTGTATTTTTAATTTATTATATGAAATAGTTCATAATCAAATTTAATCTGGTTTAACTTCACTCAGGAGTGTTGTGGACTACATGCAATCAATGGGTATTGTGCTTGACATCTCTGGATTAGATCGCTTTAAAGATTCCTTCCAACTTCAATGATATATTGGTATTTATTCATTTGTCAAAATATACAAGTTAGTTTACCATTTCATGACATTCAGATCTCCTTATCTGACCTTTTCCTTCTGCCAGGGGATCAGATTTGTCAAATCCATCAGTTTCCTGCCCTGATCCATTCACATGAGTAGGAATCACTCTGAAGATGTAGCCCTAGTACTCCTGAACTCATTGGTTATTGTTTAAAAACACTCCCACTTGAGCAAACTCTACTCATCCCTGATTAATAAATGCTTATTGGCTAACTGAAAACAGGAGAAACTGCAAGTTGAATTTCAATAGGGATGAAACACTCATTCTTTAACTTCCTAGAAGATAATTTAGAAAATAGGGGAGAGGAGACAGGAGTTCCCATATTGTCCTTCCTTACCAGAGTCTAGTTTTAACTATATTGAATTTTTCCCAGAGGAGATGGTAACAATGGAATCATAAAAAGTGAATGATTTATGGCTCCCTTTTGGCCCGAAGCAAGTAGTTGCCCTGCACCATTCATCTCTCAAGAGGTAATTGGAGTTAAAATTAAAACTCAATTATGCCTCAATTCATTGGAAGGAACCTGGTGGGTTGGACAGAAGAAGTAGCTTCTGGCAATGGATCCATTAAGAGCAGTGGGAAATATTTGTCTTAGCTGCTGTCTGGAGAAGAGATGAAGTGGAGTAGAAAAGAATCTCAGTTAGAAAGCAGACTCTAGAAGAGTTAAAAAAAATAAAACAATCAACAACAACAAAAAACCAGTCCATCACCAGGTAACAATGACTAGATTAGGGACCAGACTCCTAGGTGAGATAGCAAGACTGAAAATATTAATTTCCTGGTTTCTTGACTCACCCTTGTTATGAAAAAGATTTCAAGTAAAGGATTAATACAGGAAATCATCCAGCTGAAACACTTATCAAAACCTGCTTTGTGGAGCAAGACAGGTAGATTAGAAAAAGTAGGTTGTTTTCTATACATAAAGGTTGTTGCTGTATCATATCCAGCTCTTTGTGACCCTGTGGACCATAACATGCCAATATTGTCCTTGCGGTGCCTTATCATTCCTTTCTCCAATGGATTAAGGCAAATGGAGGTTAAATGACTTGCCCAGAATCATACAAATTAGTAAGGGCCTGAATCTGGATTTGAACTCAGTTGTTCCTGACTATAGGAGTAGAATTCTATCAACTCAACCATCTAACTAGAACAAAAAGATTACAAGGAGTCAAATGAGTCAAGTATAGATAGAAACCAATGGATGGGATATTCTTAATTGATCCTCATTAACATATTATTTCTTTTAGAATTTTACAGAAACATGTACAGAAATATGTCATAGAAGTAAGTTCACTAGATTTGTATTACTAAAATTACCAAACTCATAATTGTAAAGTATGAAGAAATGAAAGCTGCACTATTTAAAGATAATATCAGAGGTGATATGGGGGTCTTCTGGAAAGAAGTTGTAAAGATGAAATTGGTTGGCCTTGGTACCATATTGATATAGGGAATGAGAGTCAAGTATTAGGGATAACTGTGAGTTAGTATTATCCTCAACAGTAATAGGGAAGTTCAGAGGAGGGGAAGGCTTAGAAGAAAAGATGATGAGTTTAATTTGACCACATTGACATGGAGAGAGTGAGAGAGAGAGAGAGAGAGAGAGAGAGAGAGAGAGAGAGAGAGAGAGAGAAGAAACCTAGAAAGAAGTAATTATCATAATTATCAAGGAGAAGAGGGTGATCACCAGTGTCAGAGGGCAAGGGCAAGGATGACAACTTAAAAAATAGCTTTTAAAAATAAGATCATTAGTGTTTTTGAAGAGAGTAGTTGAATGATGAGATTAGGAGCCTCACTGGAGAAAGTTAACCAAAAAATGCTAGGAAGTATGGTAAAGTGGATGGAGGGATGGTTTCAGTCTAAGACCTGGGTTCAAGTTATACCCTGACACTTAAGGGCTATGTAATTATGAACAAATTATTTAGGCTCTCAGTGTTTCAGGCAGAGTCCTGAGAAAAGATTTGGCAGTTTGGTAACACTTTGGCAGTTTGGTGAAACCTATGCACCTTTTCTCATAAAATATTTTTGCTGCTGACTCAAAAAGTTATTGAAATATAATTATCTTTTTTTAAGTTCAGAATTCCTGCCCAAGACTATAAACTGCAGATAACCATAAAAGGTTTTATTGGGTGCCAGACATTATGCTAAGAACTGGAAACACAAATACAAATAAACAAGAATAGTCCCTGTTTTCAAAGAACTTACCTCCTAATGTTTTCAAGATCCTTTTGTCACAACAACCCTATGGTGTTAATATTATTAGTAGTAGTATCACATTATAATGTTAATATTGTTAGTTGATATAGGTTTTATTGTCCCTGTTTGTCAGATGAAAATTCTGAAAGAGACTATGTGAGTTGTCTGATCTCAAAAAGCTGGTCAATTAGAAATAGACTTCTAAACCTGATCTTTGCACTATCCACACTGTTATTGGATGGTTGGTTGGTTGGTTCTTGCCCTTCCTATTGAAGAAGACCAAAATGAGTTCACTATGTTTGAGAAAAATTACAGTGTTTCCAGTTGTGACTGATCAGTTCAACATGATCAAGAAATGTTCTGCTACAGGTCGGGCATGAATAGTCATTGTGAACACCTGAGTGTTTACCAAAAACGTATGCATCTCACATTTCCTTTGAGCTGCTTCAATACTGCCTTGCTCATAGAATGCAGTATCCTCATTAATGAGGGCATGCCAGGCTGGATGTTCCTTTACTGCCAATTCTAAGGTTCTTAAGAGAGACTTTCAGGGCTTCTTCTGACTCTCCAGTGAGCACTTGCCCTGTGTGAGTTCTCCATCAAATAGTATTCTAACAACATGACCATTCCATAGGAATGCTAAAGGGATATAGCTTTTGATTCATGCTTAAACTGAATTTCAGTGAAACAGAGTTGCATGAAATTTTCAGCCTCACTCTCTCTTCCAAAGTCATAATGATCCAGTGGCAAGACAGCGTCAAGACAATTGGTGATGGCTCTAGATGCAGCAGATAACCTTGGCAACCAAGCTAGCCAAGCTCCAAGCACTCCACAGCTCCTGCTTTAGCTGCCTTCATGGCCATTGGAGCAGAGTATTCTCATCTGCCCATTCCACCAGCTGGAAGACTTCACATGTTTGGGATAGACACCAGTACCCCTTCTTCCAACTCACCAATTAATTTGAGACTCCTTGGGTTAACCTCAACCTGATTTAGCCCATCTGTTGAAATGGTTTTCCAGAGTGTGTCTGGTACACATGCTGCTGCTTCTTGCCGCCACAGGTGTGAGTTAGGTGGCTCAGGGGTGCACATCAAAGGTAGAAAACAGTCTTGAAAAGAGCTCATTAGCACTCAAAGCAGAGATACTAGTATTCCTTGAGCAGACCCTACACCCCACTATTTTAAATGCTTCCAAATCATAATGTTGCCTGAGCTGGATGTGCCAACACACCTAGAAGAGCTTGCCTACTGACCCCATTGATCCTAACATATTTAAGGGAGAATTAAGATTATTGTCCCTTAAATATGATAGGATCATAAATATCAATCTAAAATGAGAGATCATTTAATTCAAGTACTCTGTTGTACAGATCAGGAAATAGAATCACTATTTATTATCAGAGGTAAGATTTGAATCCATGTCTCTCTGCCTCCAAGACCAATAACTACATCTACAATTGTCCCTCAAAGCATGCAGAAAATGTTCCTTGGAGGACAATTTTCTATATGTAGGATTAATTCTGGTGAAATACAGAATCTATGCTGTACCGAACAGTTGTATTAATCTACATACACATCATATTTCCTCTATTAAATTGTTAGCTTCTTGAGGGTAGGGATCATGTCTTATTCATCCCTATGAAGCTTAATGTTGAGTAGATGTTGAATAGCTGTTTATTCAACAAATTAGCAGAGGATTGGGTGTATGTGTACAGAACTGCATGTGGATATGGATTCAGGGCATTTCAAACAATAATATTTTTGCACAACTTTAAAGCCCTGGGATGCAATTGCTTTACCAGCAATACTTTTGCTATGCTAAGTCTTGATTCTGTATGATACATAATTGAAGACTCTCTCTGCTCTCAGGATACTAACTTCCTTCCTTCTGTTTTCACCTATTTAGAAGTCCTGTCTCCTCTTGGGCTCCAAATATACTCTAATCTCTCTTTTTTTGTGTGTGCAGGGCATTTTCAATGCAGGATTCCATCCACAAAGAATAAACTGCTAAATGAACCTGCTGTTAACAATATATCTTCAGTGGTGGGTTGGAATTTTTTTTTAAAAAAATTATTTTTTGGCAAGATATTACAGATTCCTGCTGTGCCACTTGTAGAGGGAGCCCAGGTGTAAAACATAAGAAGGCCCACTTCTAAAATTGCTGTGATGGAGGTTTTAATCTTTAATATATACCCAAGCATAATTGGCAAAATTCATAAAGATTTTGTAAATCACCCAAACTAAAAAACATCTGTGCTCAATAGCTCCCTGTGTTCAAGACAGGCATTGCTCAACTCAGAGATATCTCAATTGGTGAATCATTGGATTATAGAATCACAGATTTAGAGCTGGAATGGATGTCCTCTAGTCATACCACCTTATTTTACATATGAAGACATTAAGGTCTAGGGAGATAAAATTACCTGCAGAAGATAATAGCCTAGAGGGAGAAAAGTTAAAGCAAATGTCAGAAGACCTGGTAACAAGTGCTGACTCTGTTCCTAAACTACTGACCTAAAGCAAGTCAAATCACTTAACCTCTTTTTGACTTCAATTTCCTCATATAAATTCAGTTAATTGGATTCTTTTCAGTTTTGACATTAATGAAAACAACTCCTATTTTAATAATATTTTAAGGTTTATAAAACACTTTCTTTATAATGAACCTTTGTTGTGAGTAGTACAGATATTCTCAGCTACTTTGCAATCAAAATAACAGAAAATAATAATGACAATAATAATAGTTATGACATTTATATAATAATTTATCTTATCCTTCACATAATTGACAAAATAATTTACCTAAGGCACAGATCTGATCCTGACATTCCCCTATTTGATTTTTGTTCTAGAGTCTCTATTAATTCCAGTATAAAAGATTAGTTTCATTTGGCATTTAAAACTTCTTTCAAATTAGTCACATCCTGCCTTTCCAACTTTATTATGTATTAATGCCTTCCATCCCCTTTGTGGTGTAGCCAAAGAGACTTCTTTCCTTTTTTTCATACTCTACACTCCATCTGTCATTTAAATGCCTACTTGTTAGCTGCCTCCCTCAGCCATGAACTTCCTCCTCATCTCCACCTCTTAGAATTCAAGACTCAATTTAAGCATCACCTTCGATATGAAACTTTCCAGATAGAACCACTGTTATTGTCTTCCACTGCAAGAATACCTTGTATTTATTTTGTATTCATTTATTTTCATGTCATAAGTGTAAAGAACATTTAAGAAATCTATTCAAGTCCCCCTTTATAAAAGTAACAATATTCCTATAACCTATACTACTCATCTCTTTATCCAAAATCACATAAAGGGAAGTTCTAAGAAACTTCCCGTGTGCCTGTAATTTTATACCAATTTTAAACCAATCTGCCAATATTTCATATGCTGATATGGGATTTATGGGATATTCAGGGAGGACTAGTACCCTGGTGTTAGGACTTGCTGAACTTTTTTCAGGGTTGCTCATTCACCATCAGCATCTACCTGTTACCTGTAGCTCCAAGAAACTGTAGCATGCACAATGGCCACATGCCTGAAAAACTATCTGGACATATAGGCTAAACCAGGTTGAGCCTAACCCATAAGTCAGAAATTCCTCAGTGAGTTAGGGGGAAGTCTACTCCAAGCATATGAATATTTGCACCAGCAGAATAAGCAGATGAAAACAATTTATTACAATGGTCATGAAGACAGCAGAAGCAGGTGTTGTGGAGTTTGTATCTAGTCAGATATCAAAGATACCAAGATTATCTATCTATTGATTGAATCTCTGACCATCAACCTGTCATCTTAACTCTTTGTTTTGCCACTGGACTTCAATGATTCTGAAAGAAAGAGTGAGGCTGACATCTCTGTGCAACTCTGCCTCATTTTAATTCAATTCACTTAGAATTCAAGTTATCATTCTGTGATAGTTTTCTTCAAAAATGAAGGCCAACCAACAATAATATACCTATATATGTACGTGTTGTCTCCTCTTGTTAGAATAAACTCCTTGAAAATAAAAAAAATGTTTTATTGGTCTTTGTATCCCTACCCCTTAGCATAGTGCCCGTGACATATGGGGTATTGATTAAAAAGCCTGTCAACTGATTAATTAATTAAAGATAGCAAAGAGCTAATATTCATTATTTCATTTGATATTGTGAGACATGTGCTATAGGTCTCATTATTACTATTATTATTATTATTATCATCACTCTCCATTTTATAAGTGGAAACAAATTGGGAGAGATTAAATGTCAACTTTGAGTCACTTCTCCTTCCCTTCCCCTAGTGATTTTCTCTAGATTAGTATTCATGTTACTGGACATTTAGCCATGGATGTATAACTAATTGGATTTATGACCCAATATAAATTATTTCACTATGTTTTAGTTTCCCAATCTAAAAAAAGTTCAGATTAAATGATTTCTAAATTCCTTTCTAATACTAAATTTATGTGATTCCTCAAATTGGAAAGTGCCTATAATCACTGATCTTAATTAATTGATGACTGATTATACTTTGGGATATAGGAGGATGTCACAGAGGTCAAGAAGACACCAAAATACATAATTCAGCCTGAATTGGTTTCAGCTATATGGATGGTGTGTGTACTTGTGAAAATCAAAGCAGAAACTTTCATCTCTATAGTATAACCTATCAGTTGTTCTACAGTATCCTTTGGTACAAACCAGAACAGGTTTCATCTCTTTTTTGACATCACTTGTCTGTCTTTCCGCTAGCTGTTCCTCATGCTACCCACAATTTTACTTTCTGAACTGCCTGGCTCTGGTCAAGCCTCAGCTAAATTCCAAATTTATGGAAAAGTTTTTTTTTCTGCCCCCCCCCCACCACTGTCTTTCTGAAATTTCCTCCTATTTATACTATATCCACCTAAAATAAAGACTATCAACGTGCAACAACAAGGGTCTTTAATTAAAACAAGGGAATTCCACATCAGGATAACTCCAAAGTACTGGAGGGCCAACGAGGGGCAGAGGAGGATTTAGGTTTTAGCAAGGCAATGGAGTTAAGTGACTTGCCCAAGGTCACACAACTAGGTAATTATTAAGTATCTGAGGCCACATTTGAACTCAGATACTCCTGACTCCAGGGCCATGCTCTATCCACTGTGCCACCTCGCTGCCCCTAGAGAAAGGTTTTAAAATACAGTTCAAAAGGGAGGGGGTATCCTGGAAGGTACAGCCTCAAGAAGTTGTTACATAAGTGGTTTTGCAAAAACAAGTGCAAGTCCATATAGAAGACTGGGGAGGCTCAAAGAGTGGTGACATCTGGTCAAACAGTGGGCTACAGGTGCAGCAGTGAGGCTTTTCCAGAGAAACCACAGACCAGCTGCTAGTTATTTGAACCTGTTCCATTGGGCAGCAGGGTCAGGTAGCCCCTCTGATGGCACCATTCAGCACCTGTTTATATTTTGTATGTATAGCTATTTACATGTTGCCGCTCTCTTTAGGCAGCAGTAACCTACCACAGGAACTCAAAGGAGATATTCCTTCCATAACAATGAGAACTATAGCAAAGAGGAAAAACCTTTTTTAGAAGGTAAGAACTGAGTCTTGAAGGGAGGTAGGGATTAAATGAAGGACAATATGGTACAATGGAAAGAAAACTGATCCTGGAATCAGAGAATTGGGAGATCCAAATGCTGTCTTTCATCCTCATAGGACTTTAAAAAAATTATGTTATGTTATACCAGCTCACATTTTCAGATTTATTTCACATTATTCCCCTTCATGTTGCAGGCTTTTTCTGAGCTTCCGTTTCCTCTTCTGCTAATGAGATGGAAATGAATGACCCCCGAGGCTTTATCCAGCTCTATCTCTGATGCTTTGACACTATGATTCCAGAATATGGAAGTAAAAGAGAACATTCTAGACATGGGAGTAAGGTAAGAGAGTGAAGACTGTGGGAAGGCATGGAATCACATGAAGAGAAAGATGTATGACAATAACAAATATAAAGCAAAGAAGGATGCATTAGTTAAGTCAGCCAACATTTATTAAGTACCCACCATATGCAAATATTGTTAATCCCCAGGGAAACAAAGAAACTTAAAAAAAATAAAAATTTTTGCTCTCACAGAGCTCACAGTCTAAAGAAGAAGACAACATGCAAACAACTATGAATTAGATCAATAGAGGGAAGGCATTAGATGTAAGGGGAGATCTGGAGAGACTTCTTGAAAAGGCAGGATTTTAGAGGATATTTGAATGAAGTCAAGAAAGTCAGAAGAAGGTGATAAGAAAGGAGCTGATTCCAGGTTAATGGAATAAGGCAGTGAAAATTTGTCATACTGTTTTTCAGTTTTCCAAGCAGTTTTTATCAAATAGTGAGTTATTTTCCCAGAAGTTTAATTGGGTTTGTCAAGCAGTAGATCACTATAGTCATTTACTTCAATTTCTTTTGTACCTACTCAAATGCACTAATCCCTTACTCTATTTCTTAACTAGTACAGGCAGTTTTGATGAGCGCTACATTATAATATAATTGGAGTTCTGGTACAACTAGGCCACCTTCTTTTGAATTTTTTTTATCAATTTCCTTGATATTATTGATCTTTTGTTGCTCCATATAAATTTTACAATTTTTAATTTTAAAAACATTTTTCCAGTTACACGTTGTCAGTTTTTCAACATTCATGCACTTGCATATTTTTTACACAGTTTTCTACTACCCTCCCTTCCCACTTCTTTCCCCTCAGTGGCAAACAATCTAGTAAAATTTATATATATATATATATATATATATATATATATATATATATATATACACATATATATGTATATATATATATGTATGTATATATGTATTTGCATTTAGCATGCTTATTACCTATTAGTCATTTTGTTTATGGAATAGGAAGGAAAAACATAAAGAAAATTTGTTTCTTTTAAGTGATCATAGTATCCATTCAGATTCTGTAATATTTTTTTTTGTTTGCTTGGGTTTTGTTTTCCTCTGGATATGAATGGTGTTGTCCATAAGATATTTTCCAAGGTTGTCCTAGATTTCTGAACTTCTGAGAGGAGCTGCATCCATTATAGTTGATCAGTTCACAATTTGGTTATTAATGTGCACCATGCTATCTTGCTTCTGTTCTCTTCACTCATGTAATTCTTTTCATGCTTCTCTATAGTCTAACCATACATGATTTCTTATATAGCAATAATATTCCATAAGTTTTATATACCACAACTTGTTTAGTCATTCACCAGTTGATGGGCATCCCCACAATTTCCAATTCTTTCCACTACAAATAGAGCTGTTATAAATACATTTGAAAATATGAGACTTTTCCTATTTTTAAAATTTCTTTTGGATATAAGTCTAGTAATGGCATTGCTAGGTTAAAGGATCTATTCAGTTTTATTGCTCTTTGGGCAAGTTCTATATGGTTTTACAGAATACTTGGATCAGTCCACAACTCCACCAATACCGTATTAATGTCCCTGTCTTCCCTCAAACTTAAAAACATTGATCATTTTCTCTTTTAGTCATCATAACTAATATGACAGTTGTGAAGAGGTAGCTCATAGTTGTTTTAATTTGCATTTTTCTCATCAATAATGATTTGGAACATTTTTCACATAATTATATATAATTTATTAACAGTTTGAAAACTCTTCATATCCTTTGACTATTTTTTCAGTTGGGAATGACTTGTAACCTTATAAATTTGATTCAATTCTTTATATATTATAGAAATGAGACCTTTATCAGAGCCCCTTGATATGAAAATTATTTCCCCAGAAAATTGTCTCTGTTTTCCTCTTAATCTTGGTTATATTACTTTTATTAGTGCAAAAACCTTTCAATTAAATACAGTAAAATATCATCCATTTTGCAATTTATAATATTCTCTATTTCTTGTTTGATCATAATATTCTCTCCATTGATTGGACAGATAGAGTATTTCTTGATCTGTTAATTGGTCTATGGTATCACCCTGTATGTTTAAATTCTTTACCCATTTTGAACTTATTTTGAGTATGAGATGGAGGTCTATGCATAGATTTTGCCATACTATTTTCTACATTGCCCAGAAGTTTTTGTTGAATAATGAGATTTTTTTTCCCAGAAGTTAAGTCAAATACTACTTACTATAGTCATTTACTGATGTATCTTTTTTTAACCTATTCTAATCCACTGATCCCCTTACTCAATTTATCAGGCAGTTTTGATAACTGCCACTTTATAGGATAATTTTAAATCTGTTATTGCTAGGTCACCTAACTATGCATTTCTTTTCACCAACTCCCTTGATATTCTTGACTTTTGCTGCTCCAGATGAATTTTGCTACTAATTTTTCTAGCTCTGTAAAATAGCCTTTTGGAAGTTTGATCAGTATAATACTGAATAGTAATTTAATTTGTTTTTTAGATTTTAGCAAGGCAATGGGGTTAAGTAGCTTGCCCAAGGCCACACAGCTAGGTAATTATTAAGTGTCTGAGGCTGGATTTGAACTCAAGTACTCCTGACTCCAGGACTGGGGCTCTATCCATTGCACCACCTAGCCCCCCCCCCAAAGTAATTTAATTTGGATAGAATTGCCATTTATATTATAGTAAGCCAACCAAACCATGAAAAATTGACAATTTCTAATTCTTTAGATCTGATGTTCTTTGGGTGAAAAGTATTTTGTAATTGTGCTCATAAATTTTCTGGGTTTACCTAGATAGATTTGCTAGTATTTTCTGTTATCTACAGTTAATTTAAGTGAAATTTCTATTTCTATCTCATGGCCCTGGGCTTTGTCTTTCTTATATAGAAATACTGATGGTTTATGTGTGTTTACTTTATATCCTGCTACTACTCAACTGAAATTTTAATTGTTTCAAGTAGCTTTTTAATTGATTTCCTAGGGTTCTCTAAGTACCTTATATTATCTGCAAAGAGTTACATTTTGCTTTCTCTTTGACAATTCTTCCTTCAATTTCCTTTTTCCTTCTCTCATTGCTAAAGCAAACATTACTAATACAATACTGAATAGTAGCAGTGATAATGAACATCCTTGTTTCATCCCTTATCTCATTGGAAATGCTCTTAGTATATCCTCATTACACAAATTTGCTGATGATTTTAGATTAGATACTACAATTTTAAGGAAAGCTTCATTTATTCCCATTCTCTCTGGGACTTTTAATAGGAATGGATGTTATATTTAGTCAAGGACTTTTTCTGCATCTACTGTTATAACCACATGATTTCTGTTGGTTTTGTTGTTAATATGGTCAATTGTGTTGATTGTTTTTCTTATATAGATCCATTCCTGCCAACCTGCTCTTGATGAATTATCTTTGTAATAACTTATTGTGATCTCTTTGCTAAAGCTTTATTTAATATTTTTGCATCAATATTCATTAGGGAGATTGGTCTATAATTTTGTGTCTGTTTTGCTCTTCCTGGTTTAGGTATCAGCACCATATTCATGTCTTAAAATGAATTTGGCAAAACTCTTCCTATTTTTAAAAACAATTTATGTAGAAATGAAATTAATTGTTCCTTAACTGTTTGGAAGAACTCACTTTTAAATCTATCTGGATCTATAGACTTTTTCTTAGGGAGTTTATTGATGGTTTCTTCAATTTCTTTTTCTGAAATAGGACTATTTAAGTATTTTATTTCATCTGGGAAGTTTATATTTCAGTATGATTCATCTATTTACCTCAGGTCGTCAAATTTGTTGGCACATAGTTGGCCAAAATAGCTCAATCAAAGAGCTCAAAAAATACCCAATTCATTGATCTCCTCTGTATTTGATTCTAAGGTTTATATGCCCTGGTACATGGTCAGTTTTGGAATAGGTGCCATGTACTGCAGAGAAAAAGGGTAATTCTTTTATATTCCCATTCAGTTTTCTCAAGAAGTCTATCACATCTAAGATTTGTAAGATTTTATTCAACTTTTTAACTTCCTTCTTATTTATTTTGTGGTTTGATTTATCTAATTCTGAGAGAGAGGAAGGTGGAGGTCCCCCCACTATTATAGTTTTAGTGTCTATATCTCCTTGTAATTGTTTCAGCTTCTCCTGAAAGAATTTGGATCCACTTGGTGCATAAATGTTTAACAATGATATAAATTCATAGCCTATGGTGCCTTTTAAGAAGGTGTAATTTCCTTCTTTACCCTTTTTAATGATATCTATTTTTACTTTTGCCTGAGATGAAAATTGCTACCCCTGTTTTTTTTAAACTTCTGCTGAAGCATAATATATTTTGCTCCAGTCTTTTACCTTTGCCCTGTGAGTATCTCTCTGCTTTAAATGTGCATCTTGTAAACAACATGTTGTAGGAGTCTAGCTTTTATTCCATTCTGCTCTCTGCTTCTGTTTTATGGGAGAATTCACCCCATACACATTTGTAGTTAAGATTACTAATTCTGTATGCCCCTCCATTCTATCTTTCATCATTTATACTTTCTTCTTTCCTCTTCTCTTCTTCCTCCTCATCAGTGTTTTGCTCCCTTTTTCCTTTAACTATTCATTTAAACTTATTTTTGGAGTAGAAAGCAATTATTTAATATTTATTAAGTCCCAAGCACTGGAATTTCAAAAATAAAAAGAGCAAAACAATTCTGCCCTTTGGGAACTTCTTTTTATTTTTCTTTTCTTTTTTTTTTTTTGGTGGAGTGGATAGGATTGTTTATCATAAGTCCATCAGAGAAAGTGCTTCAATATTTTTCCCACAATTGCTATTGCTAGCTGTATTACCCTCCAGTCTATCCTCCCCAACCCCCATTTATTCTATTTTCTCTCCATTCAGCCTATCCTTCCTCAAGAATGTGTTGTATCTCACACTTCTGGAACTTGGAACAGTACCAGTGATCCAGTCGCTATTCAGATATGTCCATTCTTCAGGAAAATTACCCTAGTTTCCTCCTGCCTTGTGAGGAAAACTTTTGCTTTCTCAGAAAAAAAGTCCAGCTCCAAACAAGAAAGCAAATTCATTCTCATAAATGCATAGCCTCTGATAAGGAAAATATTTATTTCCATTAAAGTAGTACCACATTACATTCCTCTAAAAAAAAAGATGTTGTATCTGACTACCCTCTCCCATGATCTTCCTCTCTTCTCTCATCTACACCCCCCCTCCCCTTTCCCTTTTCTATCCTATTTTCTTTTAGGGTAAGATCAATTTTGAAACTCAATTGAGTATGTAGGTTATTTTCTCTCTGAGTCACTTCCAATGAGAGTGAAGACTTACTCAATCCCCCTCACTTTCTTGTTCTCTTGCTCCATTGAAAAAGCTTTTTCTTGACTCTTTTATGTGAAATAGCTTACCCCTTTTCTACCTCTTCTTTCCCTATCTCATAGTACATTCCTTTCTTGTCCATTAACTACATCTTTTTAATATATTATAAGTTCATATTCAACTCATTCCTATTCCCCATCTCTATATGCTCCCTCTAACTGCCGTAATAAATGAGAAGGTCCATATGAGAATTTCAATTTCTATTTCATCATGTGCTTCTAGGACATTGTTTTCCTGGATTATTTCTTGAATTTTTTTTTATTTTTTGGTCAAGATTATCAGGTAGGCTAATAATTTTTAAACCATTTCTCCATGATCTTCTCTCCAGGTCAGTTACCTTATTTCCCTTTGTATAAGATTCACCTTAATTTGGGGGCTTAAAATTTAAAAAAAATGTTTTACAATAAAGTTGTTGAACTCAATTTTTATTCAGCATCAAATTCAAGGAACTTCTACTTTTAACTTTCAGGCATCTTTTGGGCAAGTCGGATGCATACTTAGTCCATTCTGTTTCATGAACCTGAAGCACCAGTTGTGTACTCCTTTGAAATCAATAACTTCTTTTTCATCAGCAGTTCTTCTTGCCTCATGCTGAGCCATATTTGTGGACACAGGAATTCCAATTGCCCTTTGCTTTTCAATTCATTTCTTCAGTTCCCTCTCTAAATCAGGCCATTTTGCTGATGTGCCTCTTATAGCCTTTTTTGGTCGTGGCATTTTCAATAGGGTTTCTTCTTTCTGTAGCCAGTCTTGGATTATTTTCTTAGTTAAAGGAGGACCAAATTTATGCTTAGCATCATGATTTCCATTCACTTTTTAAATTTTTTCCAATTTATTTATTTATTTTCATCTACATGCACATGTATATCTTGAATTTACAAAATTTCCTTTCATTCTCCCTTTCCACCCCCTCCCTTCACTGGCAAATGGACAGGTCAGCATTGTACATACATACATATTTCAATAAGCATGTGAACATGCTAGGAATTAGGATTAAGGGAAAGAGATATATAAAAATAATTTTCATAAAGTGTTCATCAGATTCTGAAGGGTTTCTTTGCGTGTGTCTGTGTGTCTGTGTGTCTGTGTGTGTGTTTTGTTTTGTTTTTCTCCCTCTGGATGGGGATAATATAATCCAGAGCCAGTCTAATACGGTTGTCCTAGCTCTCTAGACTGCTGAGAAGAGCTGCTTCAATCAAGGTTGTTCATCTCACAATGTGGTTGCTGATGTGTACATTGTTCTCTTAGTTCTACTCCCTTCACTCAACATCAGTTCTTGTAAGTCACTCCATGATCCTCTAGAGTCTGACCATTTATGGTTTATTCTTATAGAGCAATAGTATTCCATAGTATTCAAATACTATAACTTGTCTAGTTATTCCCTAATTGATTGGCATCCCCTCGATTTCTAATTCTCTGCCACTACAAAAAGAGCTACTATGAATATTTTGGAACATGTAGGACTTTTCTCTTTCCATAATTTCTTCTGGATATAGACCTAGGATTGGAATTGCTGGGTCATCAGAAGATGAGTTCCCCCCCCCCCCAATCAAGTACACTCCCTACATTTGTAGCCAAAGCTCAAGCAAAGCAAAACCTCTTCATGATGTTTTCGTGTACAGTCCCTCTAATTACGTTCTCTCCCTCCTTTATAGCACCCCAACCATGGTACTAAAATCCTCATTAACTAAAGTATAGATTAATGCAAGATTACTTTCTAATTGGTTTATGTCCAATCCCTCTAAGTACCCCCCTACTCTCTGCCTCTACTGTACTAGAAATCTCCTTAACTAAGGTATATAGTGATTAAATCATATATAGATCCTCTAAGTACTCTAAATATTGGGACACCCTGAAGGTCTCCCCTGAGAACTGTAGAATTCATTGTAAGGCAAGGGAGAAGCTGACACAGGTCCACCTAGCATATGTGCCTTCATCAGAGATTTTTCTGAGCTCTATGAGCAAGGCAGAATTAAAGTGACTCAAAGGGAACATGGGAAACTTAAGTATTAAAGTATTCACCTGAACTATTTGTGACAGACCTTGGGTAGAGCATTCTGAGTTTGTATTGGTCTGATCAGTCACTGTTGGACATACTGTAATTTATCTCAATTATTGTTGAGATGCCATTTTAGTCTTCTAAGGAAGGACAAGAACCAGCCATACCCATATCCTCTAAGTCCAATCCTTTCAACTATATTCAACCATTTAACTATACTGACTGAAATACAATTCTCAAGAGATTCAAGTGTTATCTTCCCCTGTAGGAATGATTACAATTTAATGTTCTTGATTAGGATTTGTTTGTTCACTTTCCATTTACCATTTTATGTATCTCTTGGGTCTTATATTTGCTTTTCCCTAAAAGGTACTATGCATTTTCTTGTTTTATTTTTGTAACAGCTTTTTGATTTTGGTTTGATTGACTCTTGATATCTCATATAGTCATTAGTTTTTATCTGTCCAATTCTAATTTTTAGAGTTCTATTTTCTTCAGTTAACTTTTGTGCTTTCGTTAGCAATTGGTTAATTTTACATGTTGATGAGTTGCATTCCTTTCCCAGTTGGTTGCTCTGACTTTTAGATGAGTTGCATTCCTTTACTAGTTGGTCAATTTGACTTTTTTTTATGAGGTACATTTCTTTTCCAGTTGGTCAATTTTATAATATAACAAGTTTCATTCTTTTTCCAGTTGGTTATTTTTACTTTTTAAAGAAGATCATTTCTTTGGTAAATTTTTTTATAATTTTCTTTCAGGGCTCTCATTTCATTTTCCCATTTTTCCTCTTATTCTCTTCTTTGGTTTTTAAAAATCATTGTTAAACTCTTCCATTAGGTTTGGGGTTTGAGTCCAATTCAAAAACTCTTTTGAAACCTCCTATGCAGGTAATTTGTCACTGCTTTCTTCTTCTGAGATGGCATTGTTTTATCACCTCTGTCTGAATAGTAGATGTCCAGGGTTAGCACTCTTTTTGTTTTTTTGCTCATTTTGATAGTTGAGCTCTGCTTCTGGGGTATAGGGAGTACAATCATGAGATTTTTGTGCTAGGGCTTGTGTCTGGTTCCTGGTTTATAACTTGCCAAGATATTACCTTTTCAGATGTTTATTTCCTCTTTTATGTCCAGGTACTGCCTTTGCAGGAATTTTTCCTGTCTATTGCCCTAATGGTCCCAGTGCTCAGAATATGCTTGGGTTGGGACCATCCCTGCTGGCCTGCTATCTAGGTGAGCCAGGACTTTGGCAGCAACTAGCTGCCAGGACATCAGCTGTTCTGTGGCTGGAAGCCTCCTGCTGACTTTTCTACTTTCCTGTCAGGCTGGGATCCATTTTCCCTTTACCCCTTAAGAGACAAATCTTCACTTAAGATCTTTCATGATGTCTACAATTGGGAACTTGTTTTACTCCTTTTTTTTTGAAGTGCTCTGTAGTTTTAATGTCTGTTTAGAGCTTTCATTTAATGTTGCATAGGGAAAAGCTCCGGGAGCATGCTCGCTTCATTCCAACCTCTTGTTTCCTACTATTTTTTTTAGCTCTGGTTGGTATGACTGAATTTGGCTAGAATTGTGGGTTTTTTTTTATTATATTAGCTTCACCTAACTATGAGCAATTGAGGCCTTTCCAATTTTTCCAATGTTTTCATTTTTGTGAAAAGTATTTTGTGATTTTATGGATTTGTCTTGAGAGGTAGATTCACAAATAATTTACGTTGTCTGTAATTCCTTTGAATGGAATTTGTCTTTCCAACTCTTGCTGTTAGACTTTCTTGGCAAAATATAGAAATATTGATGACTTATTTGGGTTTATTTTATATCCTGCCACTTCACAGAAGTTGGTAATTGTTTCAAGTAGGTTTTTAGTTGATTTTCTGTGGTACTCTCAGTATACTATGATGTTGTCTACAAAGTGTGAAAGTTTTGCTTCCTCGTTGTCAGTTCTAATTCCTTCAATTCCTTTTTCTTCTCTTATTGGTAATCTTTCTTATACAATATGGAATACTTGTGAGGATAATGGGCAACCTTGATTCAGTCTTATCTTCTTGGAAATACTCCTAGGTTATCCTTAATACATTGTTGTTGATTTTAGAGAGATAATGATTATTATTATTATTATTATTATTATTATTATTATTATTGTTTTGGCAAAGCAATGACCCATATACTGCTTATTATTTTAAAGAAAGCTTCATTTATTACTATACTATCTAGTATTTTTAGAATGAATGATTGCTGTATTTTGTTAAAAACTTTTTCACATCTATTGATATATAATCACACAATATCTCTTGGTTTTGTTATTGATATGATCAGTTATGTTATATGTTTTCCTAATATTGATCCATCCCTTTCTACCTGGCATAAATCCTACCTGATCATAGTAAATTTTCCTTGTAATAATTTGTTGTAATCTCTTGCATTGATGCTCATTATGGAGATTGGTCTATAATTTTCCTTGTCTGTTTTGGATCTTCCTGGTTTAGGTATAAGTTACATATTGGTGTCATAAATGAAATTTGGCAGAACTCTTCCTATATTTAAAAAAATTGATGTAGACTTGGAATTAATTGTTCCTCAAATCTTTGGCAGAATTCACTTGAAAATCCCTCTGAGTATGGAGAATTTTTCTTTGGGAGTTTATTGATAGTTTCTTCAATTTATTTTTTCCTGAATTGGGGTTTTTTAAATATTTTGTTTTGTTTTAATTTGGGTAGTTTATAGTTTTTGTAAATATTTATTGACATACAGTTGGGCAAAGTAGCTCTGAATTATCACTTTAATTTCCTCTTTTGTGGAAAGTTTATTTTTCATTTTTTAATACTGGTAATTTGATTTTCTTATTTCTTTTTATTAAATAAGATTAACTAAAGATTTATCTATTTTTTTGTGTTTTTTAAAAAACTCTTAATTTGATTTTGATTTGATAGTTCAATGTTTTTCTTTTTTAAATTTATTAATTTTTTCTTTGATTTTTAGAATTTCTAATTTCATATTTAATAGGTGATTTTTAATTTGTTCTTTTTCTAGCTTTTTAGTTGCCTGCCCAATTCATTGATTTCCTTTTTTTCTATTTTATTCATATAATCATTTAGAGATAAAATATTTCCCCATCCCATAAATTTTGGTATGATATCTCATTCCTGGCATTGTCTTGGATGAAATTGTTGTTTATTTCCATGATTTGTTTTTTGATCTACTCATTCATTAAAATTAACTTATGTAGTTTCAAATTAATTTTTGGGTTATCTATCCATGTTTCTTTATTACATGTAAATGTGTTGCATAATAATCTGCAAAGGATTTAACATTTAACCTTTCTGCATTTGATTATAAATTTTTATGTCCTGGTACACAGTCAATGGATCCCATGTACATGATGGTTTAATTATGTATAGACCCTCTAATTAATCTCCCTCCCTTTGTTCCAATAGATATACAACCCTCATAATCAGCATTACTTCATGACTCATTTATACTCAAATTCTCTAAGTACAATCCCTCCAACTCCATTCAATCCTCATTAGTTAAGGTATTGGCTACAGGATCAACATTTCCATGATCTTCCTATACTCTTACACTCTCTTTTAATTCTACTTCTTTTAATTATTCTAAGAGAAATATAATTCTCAAGAGAAACAAATATTTTCTCCTTTTGTATGTATGCATACAGTTTAATGTTCTTGACCACCATTTTCCCCCTATTTGTCTTTTTATGTATTTTTTTAGTCTTGAATTTGAAGATTGATTTTTTTGTTCAGTTCTTATATTTTTATGAGAAAATATTGGAAGTCCTCCATTTCATTGAAAGAACATCTTTCCCCCTGACAGTATATGCTGAATTTTGCAGGGTAGTTAATTCTTGGGTGTAATCCAAGGTCCTTTGCCCTCTGAAATATCATATTCCAGGACATCTAATCCTTGAATATTGAAGCTGGTAATTAATTCTGATTGTGGGTCCTTGGCATTTAAATTGCTTCTTTTTAGTTGTTTGTAGTATTTTCTCGGTTAGCTGAAAATTCTGAAATTTGGTTATAATATTCCTTAGAGTTTCTATTCTGGGGGTCTCTTTCTGGAGGTGATCTGTATATTCTTTCCAGTACTATTTTTCTTCTACTTCTAGGATATTAGGGCAGTTTTCCATGACAATTTTCTGAAAGATATTTTCCAGATTCCTTTTTTCATCAATATTTTCAAATAGATCATTAATTAATATATTATCTCTTCTGGATCTATTTTCCAGGGATTTTGTTTTTCCTGAAAGGTATTTTACATTTTCTTCTATTTTTTCAGCTTTTTGCTTTTGTTTGATTCCATTTGCCCAATTTTAATTTTAGGGTTTTATTTTCTCCAGTTAGCTTTTTTTGTTTCCTTTTTCTAGTAGGTTAATATTAGCTTTAAATGACTTTCATTCCTTTTCCAGTTAGTTACTTTTACTTTTTGATCAGGTTTTGAATTTGAAGTCAATTCATAAACACCTCTGAGGCTTCACATTTAGGCAATTTGTCACTGTTTTCTTCTCTTGAGATGTTATTTTTATCATCCCTATCTGAAGTAGCTTTCTATGATTAGCATTTTTTCCTCCTTTTGATAGTTGAGCTCTGCTCTTGGGGTACTGGTGTTTAGTCCCAAACTTTTTTGTCTTAGGTTCGAGAAATGATCTCTATTCTATTGTTTGCCAAAGTGTTTCCTATGCAGCCCAGGTGTTGCCTGTGTAGACTTTTGTTCCCTCCTGTGTACCCAGGCTTTGTACCCAATCCAGTCTCCCCAGCCTAGTGTTCCCAGAGCTCAGACTTTGTCTGGGGTTTGGACCGTCCCTGCGGGCCTGTTATCAAGCTGGATTGCTGAGCTAGGACATGAGCTGGACTGCTGCTGAGTCTCTACTGACTTTCCCACTCTCTTACCTAGGCAAGGCTATATTTCCTTTTAACCTCTGAAAAGACAGATCTTCCACAGTATCTTGAGTGGGTAATTTGTTTAATCAGTGTGATCTCTAGTTTTAAGGTCTGTTTAGGGCCTTCATTTAAAATTGTGTCCATAAAAGCTCCAGGATCATGCTAACTTTGTCCTACCATCTTGGCTATACCCCTGAAGTCTCTACAAAGGTTTTTAAAAGCCAGAAACAGTATTTTATTCTGAAGGTGATAAAGAACTGCTGGAATCAATTGGCAAGTGGGGCTGATATGCTTAGACTTGTCCTTTTTGAAGATTACAACATCAAGAGGAATAATGTGAAATTAATCTGGAAAGATGGGCTGGTGTAATTCAACAGAGCAATGAAAAAAAACCCAAACTGCTGCTGACCTGGTTTTATAGAGAGCATCTCCAACAGAACCTTCTTTTACTTCACAGAATTGCAAGAATGATAGAAAAAGAACAAACCACTTAAAGATAAAATATACACTGGACATAGATAAATGATGATAATATTTCAAGGACAAAAAAAACCTTGAGGAGGTGATTTAGTGAAATGTTAAGAGCAACTACCGAGAGGCAGAGACTTCATATCCAGCCCAGTCTATGAGGTTCAGAAAACAGTGGAGGTAGGGAGCCTGGGAGATGACAAGAGTAGAATAAATTTGGAATCATACAATGTTTCAAATATGAGTTAGGATACTAATTGAATCTGACCCTAGGTAAAACATGTCTTCTCTTGGAGCTTTAGTTCATCAACTGGAATGCAGAATAGAAATGGGGTAGAGGTGCGATTGCAGGTATTTAGACCAATCTCTGGTGTCCCTTACAATTCTAATTTTCTGACATTTTGAGGCTAGGTTTTTCTCTAAATTTTCATTGAACTATAACAGACTGCTAGTGTATAGCTAGGTGCTCTTCAAATCTGTGCCCAAATCAAAAATTTCCTGATTCTCCCAAGAATTTCCTTTGCAAACAATAAGGAAGTCTTATTATATGTATGTAAACTAGTCCAATGGCCAACATGTGCTCAACAGCAGAGAATCAATCTTGCCTTTGTAGATGCAGATGTCATTTATTATGCTTTACAGAAATTAGGTTGAACTAATTTAGCATTGTGCTTAATTGGGTTTCTGACTGATACAATGCAATAAGCTGTATGATTTGATTTTAACAACCATCTTTCTGTACTCTTAATTATGAGTTCATAGTCCAAGATTCTGTACCCTTGCCCCTTGAAATGCCTCAGTGTCCTTCTAGGCATAGTAATCTCTGTTGTGTGTGAGAGCTAGAAAAGACATTAATCATTACATTATTAGAAAATCGAAATTCTACAATGCTCTGAAGAAGTAATAAATTAGCAAGGAAAGATTTCATAAGGAAAGACTAATAGAAGAGTGACCTAAGTTTTACCCCAATACATATTTTATTTAAATCATTTTTAAATATACATCAAAAATCTTTATTTTAGACATCTTATTTTCAGTGTATAGATTAATCAACAGGGTATAAGTGGAATTCATTGTTTTAACTATGACATCTGATTTTGTTACCTGATGATTCTGCTTTACTGAGGGATAAAAAAACTTACTTTGATTATTAATTAATCAATTCAGTAGTATTTGGCGGAGGGTCGATGTCTCTGAAGTATTCTAAGATATCACATTGTCTCTCTCAGTCTTCTGTTGATTCTCAATGAATTCAAAGCAGTCCATCACATCAGAAATTAGTGAAAAAGGTCATGGATTTGGAAACAAAGTGTCACAGAGTTCAAGTGACTTTAGGATTGGGTAATCTATAATTCTGAATTAGAGCTATTCCTGAAAGAGACCTTTTTTATAGAAATATAATCATGGGAAAATTCCTCTGTAGATCTTCAACCTTACTTGGCTGGACACAGACATGAGAAGATACTTTCCTACTCATCTGTCCTTATCTCTAGAATCCCACAAATAGCCCTTTCTACTGGGAATAGTTTTTCCCCTCTGGTCTATGTCATATTTGCATATTTAGATGACCCCCTCATCCTTTTCCCCTGGAAACTTAGCAGACCCTAACAAGTAGAGAACTAGCACAGGAGGTGAGTGGGGATAGGTCAAATCTCCTATTTAAACTCACCCTGCTCTGCCAGTTCTAGGCAATCAGACTGATCTCTTTTCTGTCACTACTCCTGAGCAATTTCAATAAATCTTAGTTTAAAAGGTATTCTTTGTTCCTGTGTGTGTTCTCACAAAACTGACACCCAAGCAGGATAGCAAAGATTCCTAGTTGGAGGGGAGGGGTTTTTAGCCCCTTTGGGAGTTCCTCTGGTTAACACCTACATCATCTTTAAAATGTTAATAATAATATTTGCATAGCAGATCTCAGCTTGTTGTAGTGAATAAAAAGAGATAATTAAAGACACTTTTTCCTTCTCAGAAAGCTTTGTTTCATTTTTTAAATTTGTTCAAGTAAAATCAAATAATATAATTTGAAATTTTAAATAAGTAGAAATGAATTGATAAATGAAAATAAAGATGAGGATGACTGAGTGACTTTATGGTACTTTATGATTGATAAAACTTATTTGATCATTAAAATAATCTTTACATTTGAGTATTTCACTTATCATTATACCCATTATAGCTAAGGAAATAAGGCCCAGAAGAATGGTTTTACCTAACAAATGCAGATAATAAATTGTGAAATTTTTGAGGGCAGGGACTGTTTTTGCCTTTCTATGTATCCCCAGGACAAAGTCCTGTGTCTGGCACATAAATTCTAAGTGACCAACAGACCAGTAAATGATGAGAAAGATCTGAGTATATCCTAGAGCTAGTTCAAACCAACTTATGAGAGCATATTGTTGATTTTAATTTTGAGGATTTAATACTGCAGAAATAGGAAAATACTATAAATCAGGTCTTGTTTATTTTGATTGTCTAAAAGAGAAAATGTTAAAAATGCAAATTAAATTAAACTTTAGTTTTGTGATATATCCTTCCTCTTCCCCAAGCTGTTGGTTAAATATTTAACAGAATGCTACTAGGTAGGACACATAAAATACTTATAAAAAGGATGAGGCAGATTGGCATTTTTAGTGAAAATAGCATTGGAACTTAACTGAGAGTCAAATTCAAGGATTATCTTTTCTGCTTAAAATCATGGGTCTAGTGGAGAACCTAAAATATTATTTACTTATTTCTCTATTCATTTACAGATGAAGAAACTGAGCCTCAGAGAGATGATATAATTTGTCCAAAGTCAGCTAGGTAGTAAATAGCTGGACAATAGATCTAGGTCTCCCGTTTCTGATAAAATTTCCTTTCTGCTAGTACTGTGTTAGTATCTGGGTGATCTTGGGAAAGGTATCTTTTTTTCACCTTAGCTTATTCCATCTGTAAAAATGAAGAAAATGTATTCACAATAAATTTTAGTATAATTTTTTGTTGTAAATATTATTATTCCATAAATGACATTAATCCTAACAGTTTACTCCTTCATGAATAGGACAAACGATCAAATATCTTCCATTTATTCCACTGATTTTGACCCAGATTCACAAACATAATTTTGACTTCATTTATACCCAAAAACAGTAGCCACTGCTGAGCAAAACTATTTGATGAATCTTTTTCAGTTTCTAGACACGTTTTTGCTAGAAATACGTTCATACCAATGGATCAAGTCTTTCTTCCTACACTTTCAGTTAGGAGGACTGTTTTTCCTCCATACTGTCACAAGTACTGAAGAGATACCATTTAAAAATAGCAAGTCAGAGGTTGGAACTGATTAATCAAATCCAATTAGGTGCCTTACTAATTGATCCCAGAAGTACTCACCAATTGACCACCTCTAAAGATTTCTCAGCATCTCCCAGCAGTCGAATGCACAGAAGCAGCCAGAACTATGAAAAGGATGTTTCCTTGCTTCATAAATCCAAGGTTCAGATTTACAGTCCACAAATAAATACTGATTCCTGAATTAAATTCATTGAGATTCAGCTCAACAAGCATTTTTAAGTAACTACTGTGCAGCAGACCCTGTGCTCAGGGGTCAAAATAACAAATTAGTAAAATGACTATCCTTGCCTTTAAGGAATTTGCAGAGCAATGGGGTAGGGGTAAAGATATTTAAGAACATTTAAAGAAATGAGGGTGAGACAATTTAAAGTATGATAATGAAAACAGAGAGTTCTAGAAAAATGCTCTGGGAAAATTGGAGAGGATAAGGGAAGTCTTCATGGAAGATTTAACAGCAAAGCCAGTTCTAAAAAGAAGAGTGATTTTAACAGATTAGGATACTGGGTGTTCTGAGCATGAATGAATATAATTCCATGGTAAAAACCAATTTCCTTTACCCTTTAAAATTCAATCTATAAAAATGCATACACATCGTTGAGGAAATTATTATCCAAGGAGAATTAGCCATGAGCTTCACTGAGGTTGTAATGATCCTGTTTTAAATATTTCTCTTTTCAAAAAAATTTCTTATAAATTCCTGGAATAATCCAAAATCTGATTGTGGGTTCCTAATACAGAAAACCAACATTTAAAGAACCTTGCACCTGATTCAACTTGAACCTCATTACTCTTTTCTGGCTGTACTGAGCCAGGAAAATTGCTTTGCTTTAGTCCTTTAGTGAATAGAACTAGTAGCAGTGGGTAAAAGTTGAAAAATTTAGCTTTATTTGTAAAAGATTTTCTGAGAATTGGACCTTTACAGTAACAAAGAAAGCATAATCATGAGATAGTAATAGGAGTGGGTCAGTCAGGTGGCCGCTTGTCAAAGATGGTCTCTTGTCTTTCTTTCTACAAACTCTCCCTATAGATTGTAAATCTTTGGGCATAGTTAGCATATATAGATCTGATACATACATATATATATATATATATATATATATATATATATATATATATAATGTGTGTGTGTGTATAAATGCATTTCTTATAGACATATATGGGCACATACAAATGAATATGTGTGTACATTATATATATATATATGTATATATATATATGGGTTTATATATATACCCATATATATACATATGTATATATATATATATATATATATATATATATATATATATATATATAGCTTAGTGTTTGTGTGTGCAGAGAAAGAGCCCAAGAAAATGACAAAGAGGGGGAGAGAGAGAGAGAGGTCAAATAAATAGACATTTATTAAGCAATTATTCATTGCCTAACAGTATGCTAAGAAGCCCTGGTAACAAAATCAGAAGTACATGAAAGACATTCCCTGTCCTCAAGATTTTATATTCTAATGAGGAAAGGTAAATAAAAGGAGGCTCATAAAAGGTATGATGGAGAAGGTAAAAAGAATAAGCATTTACATAAGTACCTACCATATTGATAAGATATGATGCTAAATGCTTTACAAACATTATTTCATTTCATCCTAACAACCACGTAGCACATTAGGTTCTATTATTAATTCCCATTCATAGCTGTGATTTGCCAAAGCCACACAGCTATTAAGGGTCTAAGATTAGATTTAAATTCAACCTAAGGACCAGAGCTCTAGCCACTGTGCCTCAAGAGCAAAGAATATAAGCATAAACTATCTCACTCACTTTTGACCAAGATGGTGGAGAAAAGTCAGATACTGTTTTAAGCTCAGACTTTCCCTCAGAACCTATGTGAATCAAGTCTCTTAACAGAGTTTGGATTGACAGAATCTACAATAGAACAAAAGGGGACAATTTCTATCAAGGTCTGTCACTCGGGGTTTGTGAGCAAGCCCCAGATAGAGAATAGAGTCCCAGTGTACAGGCAGCAGGGACTAACCTGAGAACCATGGCAGTGAGAACAGGAATCTTTGTGGTTTGTGGATAGGTGGATTGGGAGAACTCACAATTTAAACAATTTAAAAGTTCCCAATTAAATACCAAATTAGAAATTCTGAAAATTAAAGTGAAATTAATGAAATCAAAAGCAAGAAAATTATTAAACTAATAAATAAAACCAATAATTTGTTTTATTAAAAATAGATAAAATTTTGATTAATTTTATTTTTTAGAAAAGAAGAAAATTAAAATAACTAGTATCAAAAATGAAGATGAATTCACCACCAGTGAGGAAGAAATTAAAGTAATAATTCAGAACTATTTTGCCTGATTGTATGCAAGTAAATTTGATAATCTAAGTGAAATGGATTAATATCTATAAAAATATAAATTGTCCAGTTTAAAAGGATGAGAAATTATATATTTAAATAAACCTGTCTCAGAAAAAAAAAGAAATTGAACAAGCCATCAATGAACTCCCTAAGAAAAAAAGTCTTCAGGGACAGATGGATTCAGAAGTGAATTCTATGAAACATTCAAGGAAAAATATTGGTTCCTATTCTATACAAACTATTTCAAAAAATAATTAAAGAAGAAAGTCTTCTATATTATTTTTATGATCCCAATGTGGTTCTGATACCTAAACCAGGAGGAGTGAAAACAGAAAGAACATTATAGAACAATTCCCCAAATGAAAATGGATGCACAATTTTTAAATTACCAAAGTCATTACTGCAAGTTATCACTAGGATAATATGCCATGATCAATGGTGTTTTATACCAGGAATGCAGGATTGGTTCAATATTAGGAAAACTATATTTGACCATATCAATAATGACCCTAACAGAAATTACGTGATTATCTCAATAGATGCTGAAAAAGCTCTTTGATAAAATACAGCACCCATTTCTTTTAAAAATACTAGTGAGCATAGGAATAAATGGAATTTTCCTTAAAATGATAAATAGCATCTATCTGAAAGCATCAACAAACATGATATGCAATGGGTATAAGCTAGAATCATTCCCAATAAGATCAGGGGTGAAACAAGTATGCCTCTTATCACTACTATTATTCAATATTAATTAGAAATGTTACCTTTAACAATAAGAGAAGAAGAAGAAATTGAAGAAATCAGAATGGGTAATGAAGAAACAAAAATTTCACTTTTTGCAGATGATAAGATGCTATTATTAGATAACCCTAAAAAATCACCTAAAAGAACTACTGGAAGAAATGAACAACTTTAATAAAGTTGTGGAACATAAAATGGACTCCCATATATCCTCAGTATTCATATATATACATATATATATATGTATATATATATGTATATATATATTGCTAATAAGATACATCAAGAGATAGAAAGAGAAATCCCATTTAAAATAACCTCAAACAAAATAAAATACTTGAATATCTACCTGCCAAGGCAATCTCAAAAATTTTATGAAAATAGTTATAAAACACTTTTAATACAATAAAATCAGATCTAAAATAACTAGACAAATGTCAATTATTCATGTGTAGGTTGAGCTAATATAATAAAAATGACAATTCTACCTAAATTAAATTACTTATTTAGTGCCATACCTATTAAACTTCCAAAAATTACTTTAATGAGCTAAAAAAATAGTAACTAAATTCATATGGAGGAACAAAAGGTCAAGAATATCAAGGGAATTAATGAAAATAAATGTAAAAGAAAGTGGCCTAGCCATACCAGCTTTCAAATTATATTATAAGGCACCCACACCAAAACTGCTTGGTTCTGGCTAAGAAATAGAGTGATGGCTCAGCGGAAAAGATTAGGTGCAAAAGAGTCAGGAGAAAAATCCTATAGTAATCTACTTTTGAATTCAGCTTCTTGGAAATTCACTCTTCAATAAAAACTGCTGGGAAAACTGGAAGATAGTATGGCAACCATAGTCCCACATCTCATACGCTATACCAAGATAAGGCCAAAACAGTACAGAATTTAGACAATAAAGGTAATATTATAAGTCAGTTAGGGGGACAAGGGATAGAGGGTTTTGTGGCAGGAAATGCAAAGACTAAAGTCTAAGGGAGATGTAATTGGGAAGGTAAAATGAAAGGAGAGTTTCAGGGGAAAATGAATTTTGTTTTAGACGTGTTACAGATTTTGAGATGTCTATAGAACATGCACTTTGACCTCACCATTCAAAAATTGGAAATGTGGCACTGCAGCTCAGGAGAAATTTGCTAAGTCTGTATACATTGATCTGGTAAATATCTGAATATATCATAACTGAACCATTGAAATTTGATGAAATCACCATGATACTATAATGAAAGATAGAGATGAAGGTCTATAACAAAACTTTAGGTAACACTCACATTTAGATGGTATAACCTAAATGAAGCCAAAGAGAAGTGAAAAGTTGTGGTCAAGCTAACAAGGAAGAACCAGAAGAGAAAGTTCCATAAAAAAAATTAAAGAGGAGAACTTACCTAGAAGATCAATAGTGCCAAATGCATAGTCAATTGGTTAATAAAACATTTATAAGCACTTAATATTTGCCAGTCATTGTACTAATGGTCATTAAGTAGACTGGCATTTAAAAGATAACTGATGACTTTAGAGATGTTAGTTTCAATTGAGTAATGAGTTTAGCAGTCACAATGAAGGTTTTCTAAGAGAATGATCCAAGTGGAGAAACCAATTTCAAATGGTATTTTCAAGAACTTCAGCTACAGTGAATTTTAGTAGGGATGGGGTGATCAAGTGATTTAGCTAATGTTTGAAGTACTAATTGAACGCACTCATTTAGCTAGTCAGTTTGTTCACTATCCTTAACCTTGTAAATAATGGACCATAAATTCATATTTGTTTATTTGAATTTAATTTTTGATGGTGTTGGGATTTTCAATCCAAATCCCCCTAGTCTACATCTAGTGAATCATCCATGACATATATCTACCTTGAAGAAAAATGTCACACAAATGACCCATAACTTTATCTATTGGTCATGCTCCCTAAGATATCCAGAAATGGTGATTATATAGTCCAAAGAAATAATGACTCTTGGACAATTGTAATTGACATTAATGGATAATATTATCCCCCATCCTTGTGAATGGAATGTTCTCTGTTAGTGGATCACAATGACATTTTCATACATTTTAGGGGTGTTTGAGGCATTTTCGCTCAATTTTATGTCATACCCTTGGCAACGTCTTGTCTTACAACATAAAGCACAGCAAACTTGCATCTCTGGGGAAAATTGTGAAGTAAAGAAACCTGCCTTTGGCAGCATTCTCATTTGTCTCTTCTGGACTCCTTAAAATACTCTGATATTCCATAACTCCTTCTTTAATGTCTGTCAGGGGGAGGAAGGAGGGAAGGGAGGAAAAGAGTAAAATGCACACCACAAAATCTTGCAAAAGAAATGATTGCTAAAAAATACCATTGCATGTAGTTCAAAAAACAAATAAATAAAATATGTTTTTAAAATGTTAGCTTTAGCAATAGAAGAAAAAGCAATCGAAGGAATGTAGTTTCACACACTTGACCCTTACTAGCTTAGGCAACCCTGATTGTCTCATATCTAGGACCATCTCCAGTTGTCTTGATTCATATCTGACCACTGGACTTGAAGGGTTCCAGAGGAGAAAATGAGGCTGGTGAATTAGGACAAATCCTACATGTGTGTCATTGCTTTACTTTCCAGATGCCATTTGTCTTGGAGAATGAAGGATAAACATCATCATCAACATCATCAATTGTCACTCTCTGAAATCTCTTGCCTCCCCCCCCCCCCAAATAGTGTGTTCACTGGAACTACTGTTCACTATTTTTGCTGACATAACAAATTTGGATGCCTATGTTCAGTAGGTAAACCAGATGATCCAGGTAGAAGAAGTTTAATGTTATTTACAAAAAAGCCTTGATTGGGAACCAGGTTTCCTCCTGCCTCTAAAGACATCAAAAGTCAGCTCTTTAAAACTGAATGAAATTGCACTTTGGGACTAGGATTTTTTGAGCTGATTTTTCTACAACAGTCATAACTTTTTTGACAGGAAACAGAACTGGGAAGTTTTGTATCTCATAATCATGTGTGACTTTCATTGAAAGTCTTTATTTGAATTCCTCTAAATGAATCCAATGGGAAAATATCAAGTCTACAAATAAAGTATTCTCTCAAAGGTTGAGCAGTTATACTTCAATATCAATGACAATTACATTTTTGAAAATATCGTATCTCTCTTCCTTCCTTCCTTCCTTCCTTCCTTCCTTCCTTCCTTCCTTCCTTCCTTCCTTCCTTCCTTCCTTTCTTTCTTTCTTTCTTTCTTTCTTTCTTTCTTTCTTTCTTTCTTTCTTTCTCTTTCTCCCTTTCTCCCTTCCTCTCTTCCTTCTTTCTTCCCTCCTTCCTCCCTCTCTCCCTCCATTCCTCCCTCCCTCCCTCCCTTCCTTTCTTTTTATTGCCTTTGTCAGAGGTTTCAAAATCATGAAATTTAGATATTCCATTCCTTCTTTCTGCCTCACTCTGTGGATTTTGTATCCTGATGAAGTCTAACTTTATCCAATCCAATCTCTGGTCAATCACTGAGATCACTCTATACACCATGGCCTCTTTTCTAGGAGTCTTCTCTAATTGTGCTGGGACTCAATCTTGGTGGAAGAATGGGACAGGTACTCTGGCAAAATTTCCCCAAATAACTATTAAAAATTAGATTCCCATCAGTGACCCCGAAAGGGAAATTTTATTAGTTTAAATGAATTTCACAGGGTTCAAGGTCTCAGGTTCTACAGTGGCATCTTTGAGAAAGATTAATTATTCCAGAGAATGTACCCTGCTCCCCAGTTTCACCATAAACACTGAGAATCTGAAACCATTATTTCCATTCCATAGAACAGCTGTTAAGAGAAAAACAGGAGCCATTAAAAACCATTTGAATTAGATGTGGTCCACTTGCTGAAAATATACAGTGTAGAATCCATGGGCATTCACTAATCAAGTACAGAGTCGAATTGCTCTTTATTTATCAACTAAAATGTGAGCCTGTGTAAAGAACACAAATTAAGTGCTCTATAGAGGAGTCCTCTGCCTTTTTTTTCTTGTAAGAGGCATATTAGAAAATTGTTTTAAATATAAGTTGCAATTGTTGAGAAATACCTTGCTCCAAACCACAGAAATAAGAAACCCACTCTACTGGAAAGAGCACTGCATTGTACTGAGAAATATGAGATCTGGATCATGTTTATGTGGCAGTTTACTTCTGTGGACAGTGCAGTAGCTGTGTAGTCTTGAACATCCCATTTCTTTCTGTGCCTCTGTTTTCCTGAAAAGAGACTATTTGGGGTTCTAGAATTTTCTGCTAAAGAAACAAAGAGGGGAGTAAAGATCCTCAGTTCTCCCAGGGCAAAACTAGACAGATGGTTGGAGATTGCAAAGACATGGATTTTTACCTGAAGGCAAATGGTGATCTTTAAAACTGAATAAGCTAAGTTGGGAGTTAATGGAATCCTTCTTTTAGAAAGTGTTTAAACAAAGAATTGTTTTAAAATTTTATTTATTTAAGGCAATGGGGTTAGAAGTGACTTGCCCAAGGTCACACAGCTAGGCCATTATTACGTATCTGAGATCAAATTGAACCCAAGACCTTCTAACTCCAAAGTCAGTGCTCTATCCACTGTGCCACCTAGCTGACCCCTAAACAAAGGATTAATGACCACTTACCAACAATATTTTAACTGTGATTCTTAATCAGATGTGGGATGTTCTAGAAGTCCTGTGATAGGTTCATTAGATCATAGAGTAAGAGGTGGAAGGGATATTAGGGGTTATGAAGTTCAGCACCTTCATTTTACTGTTTGATAGCCAAAATCAAATAGATCATAGATGGTAGAAATCTGGATCTAAACACATTCAAATTTCTCTGACTGCAAACCTGCCATTTTTTTCACTTTAGCAAGACTCCTTTCACTTAAAAGACTCATTTGCACAGACATGAAAGACTTTCCATTGCTCAGGTAACACAGGTGAGGGGAGATTTATTTTTAAAATCCTTTCCTCCCTTTTGGTATATAAACATATATATATATATATATATATATATATATATATATATATATATATGTATAATCTGGGTCTGAATTATATTATCCATTATAGTTACATTTGAGAAAAATTCAAGGTTAAATCTAAAATTTTATTTTTCATTGTGAATTAAAAGCTCTAGTCTCAAAACCATTTTATAGATTTTGAGCTGCTCCTGACCCCAGTTTATCAGCAATTTAATAGCCTGTTTAGCTGGATTAAACAAATTTAATATAACTCAACAAATACCTGTTTATATGCAAGACACTATTCAAAGTGTTGAGAATACAAAGTAAAAATGAAAAAGTCCTTATCACTGAGGATAATACAACATAATTGTAAATCAACTTATGCACAAATAAGTAAATAGAAATACAATTTGTACAATATGTACCAATGTAATTTGAAAAAGGAAAAGAGAATTAACCACTAAAACGGTTCTTGAGAAGTGTTACATGAACTTACATTTCATGGAAGGTAGGACTTCTAAGTAAAAAAAAAAAAAAGAAAAAGAAATCCTCTAGGTATAGTGGACAGACTAGTCAAGGATGCAAGTAAGAAATTAAATACCAAACTTGTAGGACCAGTTTGTAAAAGGGTATCGAGTAAAATTAATTTAGAAACACAAATTGGGGTCAAATTGTAAAGGGTTTGAAATCCATATCTAGGAAATAGAAAAATAAATAAATAAGTGTGCTTCCCCCCCCCCCCCCGTTTGTGTTTGTGTTTGTGTGTGTGTGTGTGTGTATGTGTGTTTTCTAGATTTAATAGGAGCCACTAAAGATTTTGAGAAGGAGAATCATTTGCTCAGACCTATAGATAACTTTAACAGCTGGTTAGAGAACAAATTCAAAGAAACGACAATTACATCATGGTGTCTAATTAGGAAACTCTTTCAGTAGTTCAAGAGAAAATTCATGGAGTCAGAATAGTGGTAGATATTTTGTATAGAGCAGAATAAAGAGCAGAGATATGGAGTTAGAATTGATAAACCATGGTGATGTCTTTGATGGTAGGAGGAAAAAGAGAAGAATGTATGGGGTGAGTATGAGATTGCAAACACTGGTAATGGGGAGGATGGCAGTATGTTTAGCATAAACATCAAAGTTAAGAGAAGAGATATTTTAAGGGAAAAATTTTGGTTTGAAATGTAACCTTTAAGATACCTGTGGGTCCAAAAAGAGAAAATGTTCATAAGACAATTTTGATTTTGCTGCACTGAAGTTAGCTTTACTCTCTACCAAATAATTACTTTGCCAAGAAAAAATAGTAACAAAATACATCTGAAGCAAAAAAAGGTCAAAAATAGCAAGCGAACTGATGGGAAAATGGAAAGGAAGGCAGCCTAGTTCTACCATATCTAAAACTATACTACAAAGTGGCAGTCATCAAAACTTCCTAGTATTAGTTAAGAAATAGAGTAATGGTGGGGAGGCTAGGTGGTGCAGTGGATAATGCACCGGCCCTGGAGTCAGGAGTACCTGGGTTCAAATCTGGTCTCAGGCACTTAATAATTACCTAGCTATGTAGCCTTGGGCAAGCTACTTAACCCCATTTGCCTTGCAAAAACCTAAAAAAAAAAAGAAATAGAGTAATGGATCATTGGATTAAGACAGGTTCAAAAGAAACTTCAGTTAATTACTACAGCGATCTACTATATGACAAACCCAAAGACATCAGCTTCTGGGATAAGAACGCACTATTGACAAAAATTGTTGGCAAAACTGGAAAATGGTATGACAAAACTTTACACAGACCCACATCTCACACCCCATATGAAAATAAGGTCAAAATGAGTACAGGACTTAGACATAAAGGGTGACACAATAGATAAGTTAATAGACCAAGAAATACTCTGATCTACGGAAAGGGGACAAATTAATGACCAGACAAGAATTAGAGTACATTATAACCTGAAAAATGAATGATTTTTACTGTATTAAATTGAAAAGGGTTTGCACTAATAAAATCAATGCTACCAAAATTAGAAGGAAAGCAGAAAGTTGGGAAATAATTTTCAAAACTAGGAGTTCTTATAAAGGTCTCACTTCTAAAATATATAGAGAATTGCATTAAATTTATAAGGTTACAAGTTATTCCCCAATTGATAGCTGGGCAAAAAATATGAATAGTTTTCAAATTATGAAATTAAAGCTATATATTATAATAATATGAAAAAATGCTACAAATCATTAATTATAAGAGAAATGCAAATTAAAACTATCAGTATTTCCTCACACCTATCAGAATGACTAAGATGACAAAAAGGGAAAGTGATCAATGCTAGAGACTTTGTGGGAGGATTGGTACATTAATGCAATGCTGATGGAGTCGTGAATTGATCCAATCATTCTGAAGAACAACATAGAACTGTACCCAAAGTGCAATAAATGTTCATTCCCTTTGACCCAGTCATTCCAACTATATCCAGAAGAAATCATAAAAAATGGGAAAAGTCCCATATCTTCCAAAATATTTATAGCAGCTCTTTTCATAGTGGCAAAGAATTGGAAATTGAAGGAATGTCATCAATTGGGGAATGGCTAAACTAGTTAAGGTGCATGAATACTATTATTCTTTAAGAAATCATAAATGGTCAGACTCTAGAGAAAAATGGAATGACTTACAGGATCTGATGCTAAGGGAGTAGAACCAAGAGAACAATGTATAACATCATTGTGAGATAGATACTCCACCTTAATGGAAGCAGCTCCTCTCAGTAGTTCAGAGAGCTAGGACAGCCATCAAACCAGCTATGGACAATGTTATCTCCATTCAGAGGAAGAAAAACAAAACAAAACAAAACAAAAAAAGAAAAGGAAAACTAACTCTACAGAATCTGATGAACACTTTATAAATATTATCTCTTATATATCTCTTTCCCTTAATCCTAATTCTTCCTACTGAACATGACTAATGTGTAAACTCATTTATACAAAATGTGTATGTACAATGCTAGCCTGATTGTTCACTGCTGAGGGGAGGGTGGTGGGAAGGGGAGGAGTGTGGAAAGAAATTTTGTAACTTAAAAATATACATGTGCATTTGAATGAAATAATTAATTAATTTGAAAAAAGAATCCCTTATTCCTGGTATTGCCCTGTCTTAATTACAGATTTATCCATTTTAAATTGAGAGTATTGCAATAAAATAAGTGTAAATTTATCATAACATTTTTAGTTGTTAATTTCACTCTTGATTATGAGTGTTAATGTCAAAAGACTTATATTTGAGTCCGAGGTATCATATGAATTAATTATATGATTTTTGGAAAAGTCATTTTATTTCTGAATCTCAATTTAATCTTCATTAAAAACAAGAATTATAATACTTGTGCTTGCAACTTTACAAAGTTGTTATGATAACTTCCCATTGTTAATTTTAAAATATTATTGACTGATATATTATTATTAATATTATTGATGTTCATCTACCTTATGTACATCTTCCATTAAAATGGGTATGGACAAGGTCTATTTTTGTTGCATCTCCATAATGACTAGCAAGATGAATCATTCATTCATTTCACAAAATGGTTTTTTGAAAAGTTGTTTTGCTAATAATGGATGATAGTGAGAAAGATAGCTCAATGCAAAAGAGAAAGCCTTATTTTCAAGACGTTTATAGTTTGAAGGAGTTTATAACACATATAATTGGATAAACATACTAAAGCATAGTTCTATGTAGGTTCAGAGATGGGAGAAATCAGGGAAGGCTTAATAAAAATAGGTAGATAGGTAGCATTTTAGCTGCTCCATAAAAGATGACAAAGATTTTTGAGAGATGGTCATGGAATAGAAGGAATTCAAAGTATAAAGAATAGTATAAACAAGGATATATAGCTGTAAAAACATTTTTCTAATTCAGGTATATCAATTAGTTCAGTTTAACTAGAGGAAAAGTAAATCAAGGGGTATGGTAGGAAAAATAGTAACTATATAAATATATGTGTGTGTGTGTGTGTGTGTGTGTGTGTGTGTGTGTGTAGATATAAAAGTTTTGAACAATGTGATTGAATTTTGAATAGAAAACAAGACTACAAAGGGATAGAGCCAAGATGGTGGAACAGAGGCTGGAATTCCCAGAAGTTCTCCCCAAATCACGCCAAATGCCTTAAAATTATGACCTAATTCAATTCTAGCATGGAAGAACCCACAGAAAGACTGAGTGAACCAATTTTATAGCCCAAGATAATTTGGAAGATCTGTGGCAAGGGTCTGTTTCACCAGGACAGGGGTGGAAAGGGTTGTGCCATAGCCTGGCAGTGTGAGGAGTGAATCAGCTCCAGGAACAGCCCGTGGGATGCCAAGGACATGGGGGACACTTGGGTTTGGTAGTGGGGGAAGTTTCCGGACCTCTCAGACCAGGGATCACCAAGGAATACTTGGAAGGTCAGCAGGAAAACACTGCCACATCAGAGGAGCCCAGTGCCACTCAGGCCTTAGTATAGACTTAGACTGGATCCACCCAGAAGGGAGCTGCCCCACAGCTGCTCCCAGTGTGTTCAGCCCACAGAAGGTGCAGGAGTGAGGGGAGGCTGTCCATGCCTCTCCACTATGCCTGGGACAGGTATCTGCTGTTTTGTACATGTCATCAAAGCCCCCATTGCCATAGTGGATCAGGGCTCCTCCTCACAGCTCCAGGGCAGAGAGGAGTACTTGTGGTCATCCACAGACCATAGCTGAGGAAGGAAAACAGTCAGAGCCTCTCAGAAAAGCTTGGAGGAATTGAGTTTCCGGGGCGGGGGGTGCTGTCCTTGAAAACACTCAAAAGCTTGGGAAGTGCCATTGAAATCAGTCCATAAGCTAGGGAAATGAGTAAACAACAGAAGAAACAAAATCTGATAGGCAGCTAAGGTATCATAGAGGATAGAACACTGGCCCTGGAGTCAGGAGGACCTGAGTTTAAATCCAGTTTAAGACAATTAATAATTACCTGTCTGTGTGGCCTTCAGCAAGCCACTTAATCCCATTACTTTACCAAAAAATAACAGCAAAAAAAGAAACTGGCCAGACACAATTGCTTCAGTTCCCTAGAGGATCAAAATACACACTCAGAAGATGCCCCCCCCCCCACCTCCAAACAACCTTGGTCTTTGGTCTTGTTTTATGTTTTGCTTGTTTAATATTTTTTCAATCCTAAATATAAGGACTTGAGTGCCTGATCTAAGAACTAAAGTCACAGGGATCCAACATCCTAGGAATCCTAGGTGAGTATTGCAGCAAGCCTAACAGTAGTGATCTGAGGATCAAGGATACAAAACCAGAGTGGTTTCACACTTGAACTTGATGGAGATGAATATTATGTAAAAAATTGAAATAAGGTGTAAACTAATCTCTCTCTTCTTACCAGATGATCTAGGTCATAGAAGCAAGGTTCCCACTCCAAGGTATGAGGAGAAAAGTTGTTTGTTCTTATTATTCTTTTGAAGTAAATATTCCTTTCTAAAGTTAATCTTATATTGAATAAAAGAGCAGTGCCCTAAAAGGCCAGGGGTGGAGGAAAATTATAATGGATCAATGAAAGAAGAACAGAGACTACCTCAACTTCTATAAGGTACTATAGAGTTCCTGACAAGAAGGATGGAAGTACAATAGAGACCTGGGCTGAGATGATGGGCCAGAATTATGTTCATGTAACAGGAATGTTCAGGAAAAGGTTGGAAGACACTCATAAGGTATGTTATGGTGCATATTTTGTTCAAATAACTTTTGTATTAGATATCTTTTGAATTCCTCTCTAAATAATGAAGTTACTTTGATTCTGTAAAGGGGTTACAAGAGATTCTGATGATATTAAATTCATATGACTTCATAACTAATTAATGAGCAGGACAAGGGAAAAAAGGAGTGAAAGTGTGAAGTAAAAAACCCTGTTAATTTGGAAGTAAGTCATTGATAGAGAGAACACTCAGGAGGTCAGACATTTATATAGAACTCTATTGAAAGCAAGGGTTCAGTATATGAATGTTGATCAAATGAATAATGCACATAGAGATCAAACTTGGGAGAACAATACTACAGTTCATGCAGCATCATTAAAAATGTGTTAGTATAAGCTTGACTTTAACAACCAGTCTTATAAGGGCAGTAGATCAATTAAGAAGAAGTGTTAATATGGCTCAGCCTGGGTAAGTTCAGACTATATGATTCTGTGAAACTATCAGCACTTTTTTATTTCCTGTTACAAAACAAAATGTTGAAAGTTGAGGATATGAAAATAAATGAAAATTATACTTCAAATTTCTCAGAGATCCAGATCTTGCCAGAGGGGTTTCCCTGTCCACACATGGATATCACATTTTTTTCAAACTTTCTTAGACTTTTTAATGAGTTACATTGTAGTTGTATTTTTCAATTTATAGTGGCTAGTCTTCGTGATGAATAATAGCAGGGAAACTAGATGGCAGTGGATCAAGCATTGAGCCTGGGGTCAGAAAGATTCATTTTTCTAAGTTCAAACATTGCTTCAGATACTTACTCGTTGTATGACCCTGGGCAAGCCATTTAACCCTGTTTGCCTCAGTTAATTCATTTGTAAAATGAGCTAGAGAAAGAAATGGGAAACCACTGCAATGTCTTTGACAAAGAAGCTCCAAATAGAGTCACAATGAGTGGAATCATCTGAAAAGACTAAACAACAAAGCACACATGTATTTATGTTACTACCTTTATAAAGACATATGTGCATTATTTTTACATTAGGGTTTCCAAAGAATTTTGCATGTATTGTCTCACTTAGTCCTCACAACAACTTTGTGAGGTAGAACTTATTATTATCCTTATATTACAATTAAGTAAAGTGAAGGTCACAGAGGTCTAGAGATTTAGGATTACAGATCTAGCAATTATTTCAGTAAGAATTTTAACTCAGGTCTTCCTGACTCCAAGTTTAGCACCCATTTACTGTGCCAAGATTACAAATTAAGAAAGACTTTCCCATGAATGATTGCAATTGAAATCTTTCCAGTTTGAGTATCTGTCAACCTTTATACTGTATTAACATAGTCTTCAGGAACCCCAGGGTCACCTCTACAACACAATGAGACATGTGAAAAAAGGTATCTTACCAAAAAAGGTATCTTACCAGCATAGGGGGCAGCTAGGTGGCAAAGTGGATAGAGCACTGGCCCTGGAGTCAGCACTTGAGTTCAAATCTGGACTCAGACTCTTAATAATTGCCTAACTTTGTGACCTTAGGCAAGTCACTTAACCCCATTGCCTTGAATTAAAAAAAAGAAAATGCTTGGCATCTATGACAAGGTTGTACTATATATAACTATATAAAACTGCATAGATCATATATTTAGTCATATTGATATATTTGGTTATATAGAATTAAATATATATATTTCCAATGTTTTAAGTTTAATCAATTAAGATTATTTAACTAGAATCTTATTCATCTAAGTGAATTGAGTATTTGCTTTTTAATGGGACCTCTTTCATTATCAATATAGAACAGTGTCCTTGAGGTGAGTCACTCCAAACTACATACTGCAAAAAATAAAAGTTTTGTCCATTGGAATAGTGACAAATTCTTCACTTTAACACAAATCAAAAATCAAACCTGGGATCTTGAAATAGCAGTAGTTCATACACAAATACATTTTTTTTATAGTTTGCAAAACATGCAGTTCAAGTCAACAAGCATCTATTAAACACGTTGCAAGATTCTATGAAAGATACTAGCAATAGAAATTTTTTTCTCCCTAAAAATTCAGCCTTTCATCCAGCAAAGAACCATTTATTAATTGCCTACTCTGTGCCAGCAATTATGGATATAAGTCCTGGGAATACAAAGAAAGACAAAATAAAAATAAAATGTAGTCCATACCCTCAAGGAAATCATAATCTAGATTCTCTCTTTTCCACTGTTCAATTTAAATTTTTTTTCTATTTTTAATCTCCCTTTCCTTTCCCAATTTATGGTTCTTTACCTAATAAGTTTATCTCTTGTAATAAAGAGCCAAAGTAAAAGACACAAAAGAAAACAAATGAAACCATTCAGCAAAATGAATCAACATACCAAGTGCAGAAGAATGTATGTGATATGTATGTATGTATGTATGTATGTTTGTGACTCCCACTTCTGAATGGAGGAAAGTATGTTTTCTTATGTTCTGAAGAACTAATTTTGGTCATTAAAATTACATGTAGAATATAGTTTATTTTATTTTATACATATGATTATTTTATATAATCATAAATGGTATATAATGGCATATAATTATAAATACTGTGAATGCTATTTTACAGGTTCTACTTGTTTACTTATTAATTCATCATTTTTCCCAAGATTCTCTGAAATCAACACATTTATCACTTAATAGAGTGAGTTAATATTTCAGGATAATGAATTCTTTAGCAATTTCTCAATCAATAGGCTGCTATTCTTCCTATACTTAGAAGAGAGTTCTTTTTTTAGGTTTTTGCAAGGCAAATGGGGTTAAAGTGGCTTGCCCAAGGCCACACAGCTAGGTAATTATTAAGTGTCTGAGACCGGATTTGAACCCAGGTACTCCTGACTCCAAGGCTGGTGCTTTATCCACTACACCACCTAGCCACCCCTAGAAGAGAGTTTTTCAGGCAAACTTCGGCATGGGATGAAAATTAGTAATTAATTTAAAATGAATAACGTTGATGTTTAAATTACATATGTAAATCTAATTAGTAATTAATTATGACTAATAATTCAATTTGGAAACAATTTTTTAATTGTTTAATTTGTTTAATTGTTCAAGGACCAATCTGGAGAGCAGTGTGACTTAAACCTAAAGCAAGAAAGTTAGAGTAAAATGAGCCAAGTAATTTGGATTATGTGATATAAGTAATAATCAAGATTACTTACAGAAACCCTTAGAAGGAAGTAGTAAATCATTAGTGTCCTAACTTAATATTTAAAAAGCCCCCAGAACTAAGACCTAGGAAAGTAGAGACACTTGCCTTGGAAAGTAGAGACACTTGCCTAAGGTCACATAACTACCAAGTTAAAAAACTGTGACTGAAATCCAAGTCTTCTAATTCTAAAGACTACTAGATATTTATATTTTAAAATTCTATCTCATATACTTCTTAAATATTTATTGAACAAACAAATTAATATAAAATTATTTGTTAATTCCTTCTATATGATACTAATGTAATGCTGATAACAAAATCAGGAAGAGACAAAAGAGAGAAAGAAAATTATAGACCAATTTCCCTACTGAATGTGGATGCAGAAATCTTAAAAAAAAACCTTAGCAAAGTGATTACAGCAAGTTATCACTAGGATAATATATTATGAAGAAGAAGGATTTATTCCAGGAATGCAGGGTTGGTTCAATATTAGGAAAACTGTTAGTGTAATTGATTATATCAATTGCAAACCTATCAGAAATCATATGATTATATCAATAGATGCTGCAAAAGCCTTTGACAAAATGCAGCACTCTTTCCTATTAAAAAACACTAGAGCAAGGAATAAATGAATTGTTCATTAGAAAGATGAGCAGTTTATATGTGAAAACATCAATAAGTGTTATATACAGTGGAAATAAGCTAAGGGCATTCCCAATGAAATCAAGATTGTCTGTTATCACCACTACTATTCAATATTGTGTTAGAAATGTTAGCTTCAGAAATAAGAAAAGAAAAAGAATTGAAGGAATTAGAATTGGGAAGGGAGAAATAAACTCTCACTCTTTTCAGGTGACATGATGAAAGAACCCTAAAAAATTATCTAAAAAACTACTGGAAACTATCGGCAACAGACAAAATTGCAGGTTATAAAATAAACCTACATAAATCCTCAGCATTTCAATATATTATTAGAAAGATACAGCAGCAAGAGTTGGAAAGAGAAATCCCATTTAAAATAACACCAGACAACATAAAGTACCTGGGGCTCAGAAACTCCATCAAAACAACTATAAAACACTTTTCACACAAATAAAACCAGATTTAAATAATTGGACAAATATCACTTGCTAATGGATAAGCCGAGCTAATGAAATAAAAATCACAATTCTACCTAAATTAAACTACTTATTTAGTGCAATACCAATGAATTTTCCAAAAAAATTACTTTAATGTGCTAGAAAAAAATTGCAACTAAATTCATATGTAGATACAAACAATGAAGAATATCAATTGATGTAATGAAAAAAAGTGCAAAAGAGATGACTTAGCCGCAAAAGATCTAAATTTATATTATAAAGCATCAATCATCAAAAGTTCTTTGTATTGACTAAGAAATAGAGTGGTTGGTCAGTGGAATATATTAGGTGCAAAAGAGGCAGCAGGAAATGATTATAGTAATTCTTGTTTGATGAACCCAAAGAGTCCAGTTTAAGAACTCACTCTTCAATAAAAACTATTGGGAAAACTGGAAGATAGTATGACAGAAACTTGGATTAAACCAACATATCACACCCTATTCCAAGATAAGAACAAAATGGTTGCAGGATTTAGACATAAAAGAAAATATTATAAGCAAACTAGAACAACCAATAATTTACCTGTCAGATCTATGGAAAGAGGAGCAGTTTATGACCAAGGAAGAGATAGAGAACATCATAAAAAATCAAACTGGATAATTTTGATACATTAAATTAAAAAGCTTTGGCACAAATAAAACCTCTCTAATCAAGATCAAAAGAAATGTAGTAAATTGGGAAAAAAATTTTACAACTAGTCTTTCTGACAAAGGAAATTTTTAAGGAAAAGTATAGAGAACTGAGTCAAATTTATTAAAAGAAGCCATTCCATAATTGACAAATGGTCAAAGGATATGCAAAAGCTTGCATATGAGAAAATCAAAATTATCCATAGCCATATGAAAAATTGCTCTATATCATTAAAGTTTAGAGAAATGCAAATTAATTTGTCTCTTAGATATTACCTTCTACCTCTCAGATTGATCAATACAATCAGAAAGGACAATCAATATTGGGAGGAATGTGGGAAATCTGGGACACTAATGCATTGTTGGTGGAGCTGTGAACTGATTCTACTTTTCTGAAGAACAATTTGGAATTATGCCAAAAGGGCAATAAAAATGTGCATAATCCTCTGATCCAACAATACCACTCCTGGGTCTGTATCCTGAAGAGATCATGAATCAGAGTAAAAAACATCACTTGCACAAAATTATTCATAGCAGCTCTGTTTGTGGCAGCGAAGAATTTGAAATCGAGGGAATGTCCATCAATTGGGGAATGGCTGAACAAAATGTTGTATATGTACATTATGGAACACTATTATTCTTTTAGAAATCAGTAGGGGTGGGATTTCAGTGAAGCATATAAAGACTTGCATGAATTGATGCTGAGCAAGATGAACAGAACTAGAACATTCTACACCCTAATAACAACATGAGGGTGATAATAAACCTTAATGGACTTGTTCACTCTATCAGTGCAATAATCCAGGACAATTTTGGGGTATCTGTGATGGAGAATAATATTTGTATCCAGAGAAAAGAACTGTGGAGTTTAAACAAATACCAAAGGTTAGTACCCTCAATTTTTTTTAAAGTTGTCTCATGTACTACATAATTTTGTTATATCTAATATTTTATTTCTTCCTCAAGTATATTTTTTCCTCTCAGCACATTTAATTTTGATCAGTGCATAGCATGGAAACAATGTAAAGATTATCAGATCACCTTCTGTGGGGGAGGGGGAGGGAAGAGAGGGTGGGGAAAAATTGTAAAATTCAAAACCTTATCAAAAAATGAGAGGTAGAAACTACTATTGTATATAATTGGAAAACAAAATATTTATAATAAACAAATTATTTGTTGGCTACCTACTTAGCCCCTGGGACAAATCAATGGAAAAAACTAATTAAAACTTCCACATTCTCCAAAGTAGACAGAGCAATTTCTTCACAATAATGCTAAGATATAGATAGTTCATATTATTATTATTTCCATTTCACAGATGAAGAAAGAAACTCAGAGAGGTGATGATGTCACACAGAGCCCACTTTTAGCTAAACTCTAATGACTCCAAGATTCTGAGTATAATTTGTTGTATATGATTGACTAGATTTTAGTAAAGCATTTAAAAATTTTCATGATTATTTTGTGCAAAAGAATGAGATATACATATTAGACAATATTGCAGTTAGCATGATTCAGAACTTCTTTGATGACTGGTGTCAAACTGTCTTTTTTTATAATTTAGTGTCAACATGACAGAAGGACTCCAATCCAATGGGGTACCACAGGGTACCTATGCTCCTTACTTTTTTTTTTCAATTCATATAAAAGAACATATTTTTGAGGAACAAAGAGCTAAAAATCCCAGTAAGCTCTGCCTTTATAAAACTTATCTTAAGTATTATGTTCAGTTTTAGGGACTGCAATTTAAGAATAATGGAATAAGCTGAAAACTATCCAGAGGATAGCAACCAGGATGAAGAAACGTCTTGAAATTTATGATATATATGTATCATTTGAAATAACATGAAATATTTAACCTGGAGAAGAAATGATTCAAAGGGAATGTCATGGCTATACTGAAGTATTTCAAAGATTATCAGTGACAAGAGGGATGAGATTTATTCTATATGATTCCAAGGACCAAAACTAAAAATAATGGTGTATATTAAAAAAGGTCCATGATGCCCCTTTAAAAAACAAAACAAAACCCATCAATAACAATATAACATCCTGATAATTAGATTTGTCTAAAAGTGAGATGATGATAATAATCAGATGTCTTCCAGCAGAACTAGACTGATTTACAACTTTGTTGAGTATTATATGCTATAGGTTGTACTAAACGATCACTGAGGCCTTTTCTAGTTTTCAGTCTATGATTCTAGGATTCTGTGACTCCAAATCTAACAGTCTTTTCTATGACCCATGATCTTCATCATAATTCATTACTTAACTCATTTGATGTCATAAAAATTAACTGAGACAATAAAAATAGTAAATGTATTGAAATATCTGGGACAACTCATTGGTATAGTGGATAGAGAAGCAGATCTGGGATCAGAAACTATGAGTTCAAATTTGGCCTCAAACCTTCACTTAGCTTTGTGACTCTGCTCAAGTTACTTAATCCCATTTGCCTCAGTTTCTTCAACTGTGCATTGTTCCGAAGAAAGAAATGGCAAACCACTCCAAAATCCTTGCCGAGAAAACCCCAAAATGGAGTTATGTAGTAGGACATGACTAAAACAATTAAACCACAATGACATTAAATTATCCAATGAACCTTACAAATTTTTTCATCTTTGAAAAATTTAATAACAAGTATGTTCTCTATTAACTTTAATCTTTGGTTTATGACTTAAAATAGATTTCACAAAATGGTGACATATATTCCTAAATGTTTCATCATGAAATCATAATTAAATCACTTTGGATATTAAATTGACAATGCTTATTGCATCGTCTGAATTTGATTGTATTGATGTTTTCAATAAGCTTCAAATCAAACAACTTCCATTTTATTTGATATACTTCGTAACCCTTTTAGATATTTCTTATGGCACAAAGTCATTTCATCATCATCTATCTCCATTTGGAAAATTTTTTTGCAACTATGGAAAAATTATGTTTTTTACTGAATCAATATTTATTGCCTAGAACAAGTGTTGTTGCCATTTTTTTCTTTTCTTCCTGGCAATGGTTAGCAGAATTTGTTTTTTTAGTGGTCTTTTCTCTCTTCTTCCAACTTCAAGAAGATTGGTACAGAGTACAGTTATCAAAAACTCCTAAAGATGAAAGATACCTCTGAAGTTCTTTCCTTATTTTCCAAGGAACAACTGGACTAATTTTGAGCAATACTTTGCCATTTCTTTTTCTTTGCTTGTTTTATTTTCAGTCTCTCTTTTGTGATTTGCTGCAACTGATATTGTTTCAAATGGGCTTTAATGCTTTCTGAAACATACATCAACAGTCAGTGAAATGTCATTAATAGTCATTGAATTATACTGCTTTAGAACTACATTTTTTCATACTTTCCTTTGATCAAATAAATATTCTTTTAAAAAAATTAAAATCACATCACAAAAGAGCAATTAATCTTATAAGAGGAAGAGAAGTAGCTAATGTAATAATTCCACCCTGTTAGAATTCAGAAGAGTTGAAGGTTATAAAAAGGTCACAAAGAGAAAGACATTGAAATAAAAAGGGGAAGACAACATAAAAATTAAATATTCCATAATTTAGTTGAAATCTACTTGGATATCTCTGAATCATCTGAAAAGGCAATCAAAACCATAAGTTTTTATTAAGAATACAGGCTACATTCAGTTCTTTGTCATTGACCAATTATCTGCCAAAATGTTTCTGGAATGTGTAACTGACTGAATAATAATTGATAACCATAAGTCGAGACAGAGAGGTAGAGGAAAATGACCTGGAAGTTGGAACAAATATAAAATTATATAGGTTAAAGCTTTCCCATCTACCTCTCTAGAAAAGGACAATCTTTGGGGTGAGGTTCTGAGGGAGATTTCTGATCAGCCCCCTCTCAAAGTGGCTGTCCTAGATTATAGAGCATTAGTTCTCTAACAAAAAAATAATACCATTAACATTTTCGTATAGGTTTGTCTTTTTCTAGTAATTTCTAGGAAGAAATTACTTGAGTATTTTAGATCTGTCAGAAGACTGTGTTAAACTTGAAGTCAGAGCAAAATAAGTTAGTAAATCCATTATCCTGAACGTCATAGAGATTTGGGGGTGAATCTTATGGTTATAATTCATCAGTGGAAGACAACATCTATCTCAAAAAGGGTAGCAAAAAGTCATCGACCCCCTGTTCAGGAAAGCACAATATCAGATAAAATGACTGAAAATGGTACAATTCACAATGAGCATGCCTAGTGAATCTAACAAATATTTTCATAAACTGATGAAGAATCAAATGGTAGAACTAGGGGAATAATATGAACGAATATCAAAGTAAAGACAAACAACCTTGAAAACTTAAGAACTAGGATCAAAAGAGTGACTATCCATGAAATCCAAAAGATTGATGATGCAGCATATTATCCATTGCCTGATGAAAATATAAGAGAATGCAATATACAGTTTTTTAAAAAAAATTTCTCTTCATTTTAATGGGTAAGGGTCTGAAAAGCAAGAAACTGCATTTCTGTTAATCACAAATCTTTAAAAAACAGATAACTTGGGTGATGCTACTATGTATTGCTGCATGTACTTTCAAATGAGGTCTCTGTGTTGTTAAATTTGCTTTGCTGTTTTCCTTTGTTGCTTGAAACCTCTTACATTGTAGGGTCAATCTGTAATTTTTTTGTAATGTAAAAACAAAACATATCAATGAGACTTTAACAATATGTTCTACCTGAATCTTTTGTCATATTCTGCCTGAATCTTTTCTTCTCTAGGATGAATTTTCTCTTCTCCAGTCCTTCCAGCACTCCATGACATTGTTGAGACACTTCTACGTCAGCCCCTCTAAGTATCCTTTTTTGGAGGTCTTATATTTCTAAGGGCTCTATTACTTGTAATTTCCTTGGTTTATGATGATGATAATATTAACTTTAAAAAATAAATCATCCAGCTCCCTGGTAATGTTTTTTTGTTGACTGTAGGCAATTAGCAGGATCCTTCTATAGAAAATACTGAGGTCTCCAAAGGAAACAAATATATTCTTCCTTTCTTGCTGGAGAAAGTCAAATATCCTCTAACTGTAAACAAAGCATTTTACTTCCCACCAAGTAAATGTTGACTCAATACATATTCAAACTTGTTTTCTTCTAAACATTATATTTGAAGTGCTCAATATGTGCAACTACTGATAAACATAAACCAATATGTGTAATAAATAATTCATAGCCTTATTTTTGTTGAAAATCAACTGAAAGACTATCTGATTGTGATTTTGTATCACTATGTGTCTGTATGATAAGTATATATATATATGTATATATATACATGTATATATATATAAATGTGTATATATGTAAACACACGCAAAAACACACATATACATACTTTTTTTTCCTGGAAATGAATTTTGTCTGTATAGGGACAAATTAAAATTGGGGTTTCAACTTGTTTCAATTAAGACATTACAAATAAGCAGGGATAAAGGTGAGACAAATGGTGAGAGGGAGATTAAGCTAAGAAAAGAGAGAAAAGAGAAAAGTGAGAAAGAAACAAAATTAAGAGAGAGGAAAGAAGTGCAGAGAGTAAAAAAGCTAAGAGGACCTGTTTTTTCATTCCTTAGGGTTGTTCTACCACATTCTGTATTTATAATTTAGCAGATCCAGACATTAAATTATAGGGAAACAGAGAAGATTATGGCAATGAAACTTTAAGAGATTCGATGATATACCATAATAGAAATTTATTATTTTAAATATAACTTTACACACTAAGCAGACTACTATCCTCCTATAGGTTGGTCTTTTTCTAGTGATTTCTAGGAAGAAATTACTTGAGTATTTTAGATCTGTCAGAGAAAAATAAGTTGGTAAATCCATTATCCTGAATGTCTTAGAGATTTGGGGGTGAATCTTATGGTTACAATTCATCAGTGGAAGACAATATCTATCTCAAAAGGGGTATAAAAAAGTCATCGACCACCTGATCAGAATATATATATATATATATATATATATATATATATATATATATATACATATCTTTATGTGCAATAGTACAAATTGCAACAAAATAACAAAGATATAACCCAATTGTACACTGCCTTGACAAATTGTGATATGTGAATGTAATGAACTATTAGGATGCCATTAGATATTATGAATGAGAAGAGTATAGAGAAACATGAGAAGACTCATAAATTGTGCAAAATGAAGTAATGACACCAAGAAAAAAATATGCACAATGACAAGAAAATAAATGGAAGGAATAATAATAAAATCTCCAAATATCATAAAGGAGAATACTGTGGAGGTGGAGGATTATGTTTTCATGAAATGAATTAATGAAAAACACACTTTAAATATTGGCTATGTTCTAAGCACTATACTAAGTACTAGTGATAGAAACTGAACAATGAGACAGTTACTGCCCTAAATTCTGATTGGGACACCATATATGTCATGGAGAAAAGGCCCAAGAAGGGTACTTTGATTTGGTAATTCATACCACAGGGATTGGGAGGGAAACCAAAGGGAGTTAATTGACATACCCTTTTCAGAAGCAAAGTTAGCATCAAATTGATTACAAATCCCAGTGTAAAAGGTAGAGATGGAACGGTATATGAGGATGGGGGTATATTATATGACATAATATTCATAGTGACAGTGCAGATGGTAAGATTGTTTGATGTGAACAAAAATTGTATACTGTTTATGATGTTAATGTTTTGGATTTGATTAATTTCTTTTCCCTGTCTTCATTTGCATTCTTTGTTACAAGGTACAGCTTTGCATAATTTGAGGTGAGAAAAATATATTTTAAAATGATGTAAATGTAAAAATAGAAGATATCAATAAAACTATTTTCTAAAATGACAGAAAGGCAACGTAGAATGATAATAAATGTGACCGTGACTTACTCAACTTGGTAGTATTTGGAAAAACTAAGACAAGAGATTGAAAATTGAATGGGCAAAAATGCAATTTGGTTAAAAAAAGCTAACAAAACTAACAATTAGATCTATGAAAAAAAAATATGATGGATTGTCTCAGGAAGAAGTAGGTCATCCCTTATTATATGCCATTAAGTAAAACCTGGGTGAACATTATCAGATTTTTATATTGAGATTCTTAGAGCACAAGAACATTTCATTACAATCATATACCATAACTTGCTTAGCTGTACCCCAATTGATTGATTTCTTCTTGATTTCTAAGACTTAGTCATCCCAAAAGTGCTGCTATAAATATTTTTGTAAAAATAGGAGGTTTTTCCCCTTCTTTTTTGGATATATCATAATGTTATATTGTGGATGTTTTTCCATGCTTTTCCATGCAATATGAAATGACTCCAATTTAGAATGTTTGGTTGTTTCTTCAAATGCATAGGCTACTTTCTTATCAAATATACAAGCAACACAAATCTAGGGAAAATAATTAATATATCATTTTGCAAAGTAATTCAGGATTGAAAATCTATAATGAAGGATACAAACAAGAAAAATTGTCCAAATTTAACAAGATACTATTTTTTTTCTTTTTTAGTTTTTTTTTTTTATTTGTGAGGCAATGGAGTTAAGTGGCTTGCCCAAGGTCACACAGCTAGGTAATTCTTAAGTGTCTGAAACCAGATTTGAACTCAAGTACTCCTCACTCCAGGGCCGGTGCTCTATCCACTGTACCACCTAGCTGTCCCCCACCACCTAGCTGGAAGATACTTATATAGAAGGATAATATATTACATCTAAATTTATATAATTACTCTTCAAATTGATGAGAAGGGTGGTTGAATGTGATTAGATTGAAGTTCAGATGATATTGGCCCAGGAGTTTTAGGAGCGGCAAGCTTTACAGCAAGTGGTGGGGAACTCTTTTTCTGCCAAAAACCATTTGGATACTTAGAACATCCTTGAAAAACTTTATTTAGTCAAATATTTAATTTATCCCTAAAAAGGCCCTAGATTTATTGAATTTTGAATCCCCTCTGTGGTTGGCTTGGCAATGGCAGACCAATGCAACCTATGTTCCCCATCCCTGAATTACAGGAATCAGCAGTATAGAAATCATCTCAGGGTCCTTATTTGCTTCAGTAATGAAGTCATCCCTTTTACCAAGCAATAACAAAGCTTCCTAATAAGGTAATATTCTCAATAATGTTGTTTTGTTAACCAGCTTCAAATGAATTCATTTAAGTATTTCATGAGGTCATACTCCCCTGGCAGACTCCCCAGCAGTTCCTGTAATAGTGCTGGCCTGAAAAAAATCTTATAACCAGTTGTTCTTTTGAATCCTGTCTCAGTGGGAAATGATGGAAAAAAGTAAATAAATATTTTTAAATAATATTGAGATAAAAAATAGGTGAAAATGTGAAATACCTCATCAACAACACCACTAACCTTGAGAATAGATCAAGAATCAGGACAACCTGAAACCATTGAAGAGGGAAAAAAACCTGCACTTAACACTATAGGATTTGATGATGGAAAACTGCCCTGATATCATGGAATCAGAGGGCAAAATAGTGGTTGAAAGAATACATTGATCCCCTCCATAAAGAGATTCTAAAATGAAAACACAAAGGGATATAGTGGTCAAATTCCAGAACTATCAGATAAAAGAGAAAATCCTGAAAACTGCCAGAAAGAAAAAATTTAAATACCAAGGAGTTACAGTAAGGTTTATGCAGGACCTGGATGCATCAACATTAAGGGATTGAAGAGCCTGGAATGAGATATTCCAAAAACCAAGGGAGCTTGGAATACAGCCAATAATCTACTACCTGGCAAAACTGAGCCTTTTCTTCCAGGGGAAAAGATGGACATTTAACAAAATGGGAGACTCCAATATTTCCTGATGAAAAGACAAAAGCTAAATAGAAAATCAAGCAGGAGTCTCAAGAAACACATGAAAAGGTTAAAAAATGAGGGAAAAAAGAAAAATAGAGCTGTTTTTCCAATAAGATGAAATTGACTACATCCCCACCTGGGAGAAACACTCTAATAACTCTTGAGAATTATAACTCTATTAGAGAGAATATACTTAGTCAGAAGTGATGGACACTCATGAATTTTCTGTGACTCAGAATGATTTAAAACCAATACCTCCATAAAAAGGGGGTCAGTAAGGAGACAGGAAGATGGACGAGACTGAATGGGGTAAATCTCATTACATTAAGAGGTACAAAAGACCTATTGTAATAGAGGGGAAGAAGGGAAATGGTGAAAAACACCTTAATCTTCATCTCATCAGACTTGGCTTAAAGTTAATTTACACACACACACTCAGTTAAGTTAAGAAACTTATCTTACTTTTCAAGTATTGAAAAGGGGAAAAGGGAGGTGGGATGGGGAGGGGGGGAAATGGGGAACTAACAGAAGGAAGGGGAGGAGAAAGAAGGGGAAAAGGGAAAGGAGAAAGGAGAGGGGGTTGATATAGGAGGTCAAGCACACTGAAATTGGCAGTATTCAGAAACAAAATACTGGGGAATGTAGATAAAGGGGGAAAAAGCGGGGAAATACAAAAAGAGGGAAGATAGTAGGCAGGGAAAGAAAGACTTAGTAATTATTACATTGAATTTGAATGGGATGAACTCTCCCTTAAAACCTAAGTGCAGGGGTGGCTAGGTGGTGCAGTGGATAAAGCACCGGCCCTGGAGTCAGGAGTACATGGGTTCAAATCCGGTCTCAGACACTTAATAATTACCTACCTGTGTGGCCTTGGGCAAGTCACTTAAACCCATTTTCCTTGCAAAAACCTAAAAAAAAACTTAAGTGCATAGCAGAGTGGATTAAAAACAAGAATTCTACAATATGCTGCATACAAGAAACTCATTTGAAGCAGAGAGATACATATAGATTAATGATAAAAGGTTGGAGTAAAACATATTTTGCTTCTGCTGAATTGCAAAAAGCAGGGGTAGTAATCTTTTTCTCTGACAAAGCAGCTGCAAAAATATATAGCCTTAAAAGAGATAAGGAAGGAGACTATATCCTCCTAAAAGATACAATAGATGATAAAGTAATTTCAATACTAAATATATTCACCCAATGGTATAGCAGCCAAAATTTTAGGTGACAAGTTGAAAGAACTACAGGAAGGCACAGTCATCAAAACTCTACTAGTCAGGACCTCAAATTCCTGCTCTTAGCTGAGATACATCTAATCATAAAATAAACAAGAAGTTAAAGAGGTAAATAAATTGATAGAAAACCTAGATAAGATAGACTTATGGAGGAAGTTGAATGGGGATAGAAAGGAATATACATTCTTTTCTGCATTACATGGCACTTATACAAAAATTGACTATGACTAGGGCATTAAAAACCCTAATGCTCAATTGCAGAAAGGCAGAAAGAGTGAATACATCTTTCTCAGATCATAATGCAATAAAAATCACATGCAATATTGGGCCAGGGAGATATAGGCCCCAAACTAATTGGAAACTATATAACCTCATTTTAAAGAAAGTGAATCAAGAAACAAATTAGAGAAAGAATTAATTATTTTATCCTAGATAATGACAATAATGAAACAGTATACCAAAACCATGGGATACACTCAAAGCAGCTGTCAGGGGATATATTGTATCTTTAAATGCTTACATGAATAAATTAGAGAAAGGGGAAATTAAATATACAATTAAAAATAGAGAAAGAACAAATTAAAATCTCCCAATTAAATACCAAATTAGAAATTCTGAAAATTAAAGGAGAAATCAATAAAATCTAAAGCAAGTAAACTATTAAACTAATAAAAAAAAACTCAAGAGTTGGTTTTACGAAAAAAAAACCCAATAAAATATAAACCTCTGGTTGATTTGCTTACAAAAAAGAAAGAAAACCAAATTGTTAGTATCTAAAATGAAAAAGGTGAACTCCCCACTAATGAGGAGGAAATTAAAGTAATAATTTGGGATTACCTGGACCAACTCTATGCAAATAAATTTGTCAAAGTGAAATGGAAAAATATTTACAAAAATATAAGTTGCCCAGATTAAATGAAGAGTAAATTTAATACCTAAATAACCCTTTCTCAGAAAAAAGAAATTCAACAAGCTATTATTGAACTCCATAAGAAAAAAATTCCAAGGCCAGATGGATTCACAAGTGAATTCTATCAGTCATTTAAAGAACAATTGGTTCCAATTCTATATAAACTCTTTGGAAAAACAGGTGAAGATGAAACTCTGCCTAACTTTTTTTATGATACCAATATGTTGCTGATACTAGGAAGAGTTAAAACAGAGAAAGAAAATTATAGACCTATCTCCCTGATGAATATGGATGCAAAAATCTTAAATAAAATCTTAACAAAAATAATTTTGGCAAACAATAGGTATGGTTGTCACTCTAATTTGAGTGTAGATCCGTCTCAAATTATTTTAGTTGAATGGTTGCTTAAACCTAAACTAGTTGGGATTAAGATATGGAAACTGTATGTTCAAAGCTACTGACCAGGTGCCAAATTGGATTTAATACATCAATGAGGTGCCACTATGTGTTGTCATTTTTTCACATGTGTCTAACTCTATGTTTTCTCAGTAAAGATACTGCAGCAGTTTGACATTTCCTTCTCCAGCTCATTTTCTATATAAGGAACTGGGGCAAGCAGATTTTAATGACTTGCTCAGGGTTAAATACCTTGTAAACATCTGAAGCAGAATTTGAATTCATGAAGATGAGTCTTTCTGACTCCAGGTCCTATATTCTATTGAATCTACTTAGCTGTCCTTAACAATTACCTATAGAAATCAACTTCAATATCTCTACTTATCTTATAATTTCCTCTTTTTTTAATTACTCCTCAATTAAAATTATAGTGTTTTATGACTAAAGAGGTCATTAGAGATCATAAATTTGAAAACTGCAAAGGTCATTGAACAAGATCATCTAACCTTTATATTTTACAGATGAGAGAACTTTCTTAACTCTGAATAGCTAAGCTACTGGCTTGTCCCAAGTCAGAGATAGTTTATTAACCAGAATTGGAACTCCAGTCTCCTAATTATTGCTCTCCTGTTCTTACATTATATCATATTACTTGGTACATATAAAAACAAATAAGAAATCAATTCCCAGTGCTCCCACATATTAACTGTAAATATGAACAATTGATGTGACCATTTCTTTTCTGTGCCTTTTACATGAATTAGATAATTTAAGTAGTATGTAAATGAGGGCTGTCATAAGTTCCTTAGCCCAGTATTTGGAGTCCTTAGTTTTATCAAACATGGTGTTCCTTACCTTTATTGCTTCTGGGTCTGCTTTAGCTAATGCAGATCACTGATCATCTATCTATCTTTCTATCATCTTTTTCTCAATGAATCTATTTCTTTGTTGATCTATCTTAAACCATGAAAAATGGTATTGATGATTACTATGCTGTGCTTGACTTGAGATCTGGTATTAATAAGTTCATTTCATTGCCATTAAAAAAACATTGAGATCCATAACCATGTGAAAGATTGTTCCAGAATACTTCTAATTAGAAAAAAATAATTGAAATAATGCCGAGATTTAATCTTAAATGCAACAAACTGGAAAATGGAATAAAAAGATAAGAACAGGCAATATTGAAAGGATTATATATATATATATTTTTAAATAGGCTTATTAGTGTGTTGTTGGTCGAAATATCAATCTATGCAATTGTTTTGGAAATCAAATTGGAATTATGCAATGAATGCAATGAAATTTCACATATTGATCCAGAGATTTTCCTGCTAGTCATATATCATATAAAAAGAAGGTCATGTGATAAAATAAATAAAGTCCTTATATATACCTAATATACATACAGAATATGCATAAAGAAATATACATACAATTTTTTTGATGCCAAAGAACTAGAAACAAAGCAGGAATCAATCTATTGAGGAATGATCAAGAAAATATGGCATATAAATATAATGAAATATTATGATACTGAACCAAATAAGTAAAAAAGCGTGATATATAAAAAAAATTTTGGAAAGTGTTACATAAATTAGTGCAAAATAAATCAAATAGAAAAAGAACTATCTACATCCTGGTGAGTTTAGTTGAAATAAACAACCACCACAAAATAAAAATGAATATTTTAAAATTGTAAAGAGCAATAAAGAATATGGTACTAATAGCATATCAAAAGAATACTCATTCATAAGTACACATGGGAAGAAATAGTAGATCCATAAGTGTCAAACATTGCCTATATTTTCAGATTTTTAAATATACACTAATTCATTTTGCTATTTATGTTCTTTACAGATAATGTATGTTCTTTTAAAATATTTTTGTTATATAGGATGGTTCTCTGGAAAAAATGGAAGGAGTAGCTAAAGGGGGAATTTAGGGAGTTTAAGCAAAAATGGAAGCAATATATATTAAGAAGAAACAGTATTTTGTTACTTCTATGTTTTTTCTCAATTTTCTTTAATATTATTATTATTATTATTATTAAAGTTAGAATTTCTCAAAGTTTATCAAATAATAGTGGATATTTTTGTCTTACACCTGATTTTTTAAATTCGAATTTAAAATTTTGTCTATTTTGTTACACTAACTCTTGCTTTTCTATAGATACTAGTTTTGTCTCTTTGTGTCCTCAAAATTAAGTACATGTCAATATTACTAAACATTTAATAATTTTTCATATACTAATGAATAGCTTATATATTCTTAACTTTTTAATGGTTTAATTTAAATATGTTACATTTTGTTTTTTATTTTTAAGTAATAACATGATTTATATTATTTTAATTTTAATTTATTTTTTAATTTTTAATTTTTTAATTTTTTTAAATTTATTTTTTATTCTCATTTCATACAAATTTTTTTTACATTAATAAACTATACTTGTTTACAAGTAAACCCTATCCACCCATGAATATAGATAGACTTGCTTGGGCAAAAAAGTAAAGGGGAGAGAAAAAAAATTAAATTAAAAAAATAATAGTAGTAATTGTAGGTATGGCCAGGTGGCGCAATGGACGAAGCACCAGCCCTGGAGCCATGAGCACCCAAGTCCATATCCAGCCTCGTAAACCCAATAATCACCCAGGCCATGTGACATGCAAGCCACCTGATCCCCACTGCCCTGCAAAAACCAAAAAAGAAGAAAGGGAAAAAAAGACCCAAAATAAAATAAAATAGTAATAATAGTAGGGGTGGCTGGGTGGCAGACAGAGCATTGGCCCTTGAGCCAGGAATACCTGGGTCCAAATCTGGCCCCAGACACCCAAAGATCATTCTGCTATGTGGCCCCAGGCAGGCCACCCAGCCCCACTTGCCCTGCACCCTCCCCCAAATAATAATAACAAAAAATGTGCTTTAGTCTTTGTTCCAACACCATCAACTCTGTCGTGGGTGGATCACATTCTTTATGATAAGTCCATCACAAAAGTTACTTCCATATTTTTCCAACGTTGCCATTGCTGATCACAACTCCCTCCTTTCTTATTTCTCGACTACCATGTACTATATTTTCCTCTCTCCTTTCACTCTGACTCTGCTGTAGGGTCGCTGAGTGGTGCAGCAGACAGATCCCTGGTCCTGGGGCCAAGAAGCCCTGAGCCCTCATACTACCCCTTAGGCCCAGAATCCACCTGGCCCTATGGTCCTGGGCAGGCCATCCAATCCCAGCCCCTTGAAAGAAGTAAAAAAGAAAATGTATTATATCTGAACACTGTCCCCCATGGTCCATGCTCTCCTCCTTTATTCACATCCCCACCCCTTCCCCCTGCTCCCCCCTCCTTCTTACTCCAGAATCCTATACTCCATTGAGTATATTTGCTGTTTCCTCTCCTAGCCATCTTTGATGAGAGCAAAGGTTCCTTCATTCCCCCTTGTCTCCCCCCCTTCCATATCATTGCAATAGCTCATTGTAATAAAAAAAATCTTATTATGTGAAATATCTTGGACTATTCCCCCTCTCCTTTTACTTTCTCCCTTTCCATTTCCCTTTTTTCCTACTGACTCCATTTTTACACCATATTTTATCTTCAAATTCAGCTTTCTCCTGTGCTTCAACTATTAAAGCTCCCTCTACCTGCTCTATTAACTGAGATGGTTCATATGAATATTATCAGTATTATTTTTCTATACATGCAGTTCATCCTGATTAAGTCTCTCATATTTCCCCCCTCTCCTCCAATCTCCATGCTTCACCTGAGTCCTGTATCTGAAGATCAAACCTTCTGTTCAGCTCTGGCCATTCCAAAAGGAACCTTTCAAATTCCCCTGGTTCATTGAAAGTCCATCTTTTTCCCTGGAAGAGGACATTCAGCCTTTCTGGGTAATTCATTCTTGGCTGCATTCTAAGCTCTTTTGCCTTCCGGTATACAGTATTCCAAGCCCTACAAGCTTCCAATGTAGTTGCTGCTAAGTCTTGTGTGATCCTGACTGCAGCTCCAGGATATTTGAACTGTGTCCTTCTGGCTGCTTGTAATATTTTCTCTTTGACTTGGGTGTTCTGGAACTTGGCTATAATATTCCTAGGGGTTGGTTTTTTGGGATCTCTTTCTTAGGGGGATTGGTGGATTCTCTCCATTTCTATTTTGCCCTCTGCTTCTAGAATATCAGAGCAATTTTCCTGTAGTAATTCTTTGAAAATGATGTCAAGGCTCTTTTCCTGATCATGACTTTCAGGTACTCCAATAATTTTCAAATTATCTTTCCTAAGTCTGTTTTCCATATCAGTTGTTTGTTCAATGAGATATTTCACATTTTCTTCTAATTTTTCGTTTTGTTTGGTTTTGAAGTATTGATTCCTGATTTCTGGTAAATTCATCAATCTCCCTGAATTCTATTCTTTGTCTGAAGGATTTGTTCTCCTCAGAGAGTTTTCTTATCTCTTTTTCCATCTGGCCAATTTTGCTTTTTAAAGCATTCTTCTCCTCAATAACTTTTTTGAACTGTTTTATCCATTTGACCTAAGCTGGTTTTTAGCATGCTATTTTCTTCAGCATTTTTTTGGATTTCCTTGACTAAGCTGTTGACTTCATTTTCATGTTTTTCCTGCATCTCTCTCCTTTCTTTTCCCAGTTTTTCTTCCAACTCCCTCATTTGATTTTCAAAGTCTTTTTTGAGCTCTATCATAGCCTGAGCCCAATTTCTGGTTTTTTTTTTTTTTGGAGTCTTTAGATGCAGGAGCTTGTGCTTCCTCATCTTCAGACTGAGTATTTTGATCCTTCTTGGGCTCATTTGCAAAATATTTCTCAATGGTCTTCCTCTTATTTCTTTGCTTGTTCATTTTCCCAGACTAAGACTGTTTTTTGGGGTGCTTCCTGAGCTTTTGGGACACTCCCACAAGGGTCTCAGTGTGTGAATCAACATAAGTGCCCCCCTCTGCCACGGGGCCGAGGTGGGGGGGGCGCTGCTGTTCTATGAGGGGGCCTAGACTGGGATCAGTCTCTGAATGTGGTCAGAGCCCCAGAGTCCTGTTCCAGGGCCAGAGGACAGAGCTCAGCAGTCTCTCTCTCTCTTCATTCCCCTCCCTCAGCTCAATGGGCTCATGCCCTGGGGGCTCCTGCTTATTGTCTCCACTTGCTTCTGTTTCCTGGATTTGGCCTGTGAAAGACCAAGCTGCTGGCTGTGTGCCCTGAGGGCTGGGCTCCACGTGCTCGCTCTGGCAGAGGTCCCCCGCTGTTCCCCCACTTTGTGTAGGTGCTCCCTGGGGTACAGCTCAGGAGACTCCCCTGCTACTGTGAGCCTTGGCTCCCAGCGCCCTGGGGCTGCCTCTGGGAGGCTGAAGTTCTTTGGCTCTGGTGGGCCACCCCCTAGCGGGCCACCCCTCTGACCCAGGGGAGCAGAGCCTTTCTGCTCTTTTCTAGGTTGCCTCACTGGGTCCCTTTGTGGGTTCTGTCTCTCGAAAGTTTAGTTAGAGTCCTTAGTTTATGAGTTTTTATCAGAGAGCTCCTAAGACTCAATCCCTTTATGGCGCCATCTTGGCTCCGCCCCCCCAATTTATTTGTTATGTTAAATTATATGATCAATTTTGTTTATCCTTTTCTTAATTTTGAATCAAGTATGCATTCCTAAAAAAAACAAAGAAATGAATGAATGAATTCATGAAAAGTAATTTCTTAAGTGCTTACCAGACACTTAACCAAACTCTGTGCAAATTTGACACTGAGAAAAAAATTAGAAAAATTCAGAAAGTTTCTACTTTTAAGGAGTTTAAATTCTACTTGGGAGAAATGAATTAGAGCAAGTTTACCTATGGAAATAATTAGAAATACTCAGAAATCCTAATGGTACATTAGAATGGTGAATAGCATATCCCAGTGGTCCTTAAATTAGGATAAATGATAGTGTCAGTAAACTTCAGCGTATGTAGGCAGGGTAAATGCTAAGGTCTGGTACACCTTAAAAAGCACTGGCAAGGGAAATATTTATCCAGTTAAACAGAAGGAATAAAGGTGTTGACTATCACCTTCAGCAGTTACTAGCCCAATTTATGGTTATAAGTCAAACAGTAAATGCAAAGGAGACATGAAAAGGGGAAGGTGCCACCTGTTTTGTCACATCATTTTACTATCTGGAGTCCAAGAAGTATTCAGAGATGACTTAGGCCAAGGGACGCGTTCAAAGGTCATGAACAAATAAATAAGACTCATGATTATGGTGAGTCTTTTTTTTTACTACTCAGTAATCCTGAATGTATCATACAGTATAATATTTTAAATAAATATCTGAATCTATTAGAATGTAAATTCTTCAATGATAAAAATAGTTGTTCATTTCATCCCTACTGCCTTAAAATGTACTTGGTATGTATTGAAAATACCATAAATAATATAAAACCACATAAAAAGCCTTATTGACTGTTTGATTTCCTAATATTTTCTAAATATTTTATACTTATATTTCTTATACAAAAATTCCATATTTTGTCCTTGTTTTACTACTTCATAATTTGGGGATTGATATTACATTTGTGTCATAGAGAGAATTTGAAAGGATATCTTATTTTTTTGCAAATAATAAATGTAATATTATAATTGATAATTTATTTGTATTTTAAGTTTTCATAGAATTAACCAGTATACTGACATCATCTTGAGTTTCTATTCCCCATTTTGGAGTTCATTTATATTTTCTTCAATTTCTCTTTCTCAGATTAGATTATTTAAATTTTCTATTTTTTCTGTTGACTATGTTATGGTTTTGAATATATTAATCTTGATCAAATAAATTATTAGTTTTATTGTCATATAACCAGAAAAATATTTGCAGGCAATTGTTTTCTTTCTTACAAAATGATTATAAATTCATCATTTTTACAGTTTTAAGTATAATGTTTTTATTCTCTTTTTATGAAAATGGAGAGTGGTTTGCTTACTTGATTAGTTTTTATGTTCCCTTAATTTTTTCTCTTTATTATTTTATTGTTTACAGTTTTGATTATCCTTTGATTTTTCAGAATTTTAAAAATTTTTGCTAAATTTGTTTTATTTGGTTTGGTATATACTGCCTTTCTTGGTTTTTTCCAATTTGCATACCCCAATTCACTGTTATTTTATTTTTATACTGACAAATGTATTTTAATGTATTGTTCTCCTTTGCTACCACTCAAAATTTGAATTTAAATTTGTCATTTAAATTTTTTTCTATTATTTCTTCTTTGACCCACATAATTTATTATTATTTTCTAAGCTATTTTCTTCATCTATTCTGCTACTTGTCTCAATTTTATAAGTGACTTTGTTCTATTCATTTTCATGGTTATGATTATATTAAGTTTTTTCCTATATATTTTGCCCTCATATGCAGGTGAGAAAAAAAGAATTTGATCAATTCTAATATTCTTCAATTCAATTATTCCGATTTTTTCTTATTTTTTTTATCTTTACCTAGTCCTTAATCCATGAAATGGAAATCTGCCTTCCTTTCTCAACTCTACCTTCCATTATAAACCCCTTTTCTTCCATTTTGAATGTAAATATTTCTTCACTAAAATGCTAGTGGGTCTATAGTTGAGGCCCCTGACATGCCTTCTTCCATACTAACTTTGGCACTTTTATATATTCTTTTTATGATTAGAAAAAGTAAATTCTTTCCCCATTCTTCTTCATTTTCCATTAGTTTATTCCCTCTTAATCCTTACTCAAAACCAGCATCCATCTTTATTCTCTCCAGTAAAATGTTGAGTTTCTGGAAATCAAGATGGTGGGGTAGAGCTAGGAAGCTTCTGGATCTTTTCCTAACTAACTTTAAATGAACCATCTAAACAATCCCTAAAGCTACAGAACCCACAAAAACAAAAGTGTAACAAATTCTCAACTCAAGATATTGAGGCAGAACTTACTAAAGTTTGTTTCACAATGGAGAGTTGGAAAGGGAGCACAAGCCTCTTAGTCAAAGCATAGTTCAGGTTCAGGTCCAGGCAAGTTGGCAGAGAGAGTTCCAATGCCATCTCAGAAGACAAAATTTAAGCTCCAGGAATGCTGGTGCAAAAGGTGAGATGGTTTGGATTATCCTAATTCAGGGAACAAATTGCTACCAACTGAAGCATAGGCAATGCTATAAATAAGCTGCAAGCCAGGCACAGAACCCTACACTAGTACAACAGGCTTGAGACTATATCTCCTGTGCCCCTGGAGCAGAGCTCAGCTATCAAAATGAGCAAGAAAACAAAAAAAAAAACACTAATCATAAAAAGCTACTTTCTGAAAGGGACAATAAAAATGACATCTCAGGAAAGGAAAACAGTGATAAAATGCCTACATGTGAAGTGTCAAAAGAGTTTATAAATTGGTCTCAAATCCAAAAAGACCTCTTGGAAAAACTTGGAAAGGATTTTAAAAATCAAAGAAGAGAGGACTAAGAAAAATTGAAAAAAGAAATGAGAATCTTTGAGGAGAATTATGAAAAAAATGACAAGAAAACAATACCTTTAAAAGTAACATTGGTCAAATGGAAAAATATATCAGTTCTTTATAGGTAGTACTGGTCAACTGGAAAAAGGAATATAATTCATCAAAAAAATAAAATTCACCTACTAGAAAAATGATTAACTCATCAAAAAGTAAAATTAAAGGAAAACAGCTCATCTAAAAATAAAATTAACCAACTGGGGAAAGGATATACAAAATCTAATTGAAGAAAATAAAACCCTAAAAATTAGATTTGGAAAAATGGAAACTAATGATTCTATGAGACATCAAGACCACATGAAACAAAAGCAAAAGGCTTAGAAAATAGAAGAATGTGGGGCAGCTAGGTGGCACAGTGAATAGAGCACTAACCCTGGAGTTAGGAGATCATGAGTTCAGTTCTGGTCCCAGACATCTAACAATTATCTAACTGTGTGAGCTTGGGAAAGTCACTTAACCCCATTGCCTTGGGAAAAAAACACAAAGAAAAACAAAAATAAAACAATAGATTATAAAATACATCTTAGTTAAAAGACTGATCTGGAAAATAGATCCAAAAGAGATAATATATGAATTATAGGTCTACAAAAAAAAAAGCCATAATCAGAAAAAAAAGAACCTGGACAATATTTTGCAGGAAATTTTCATGAAAAACTGCCCTAACATCCTAGAACAAGAAGATCAAAAATATCATTGAAAAGAATCCATCAATCACCTCCAGAAAGAGAATCCTAGAAAAAAACTCTAAGGAATATAGTTAAATTTTAGAATTCACTGTTAAAGGAGAAATTACTTTAAGGAATGAGAAAGAAGCAATTTAATGAGAGGGAGCCATAGTCAGGATAATGCAGAACTTACCAGCTTTGGCATTAAGGGATTGGAGGATCTGGAATATGATATTCCCAAAGATAAGGAAGCTTGGATTACCACCAAAAATCGACTACTCTGGAAAATCTGGCATATTGTTTCTGGGAATAGATGAACTTTCACTGAAATAAAAGGAAGAACAGAACTGAACAGAAAACTTCATCTTTAAAGAAAAGATTCAAGGGATACACAAAAAAGATAGACAGGGGAAAATTATTAAATTCTCTATCCCTACACAGGAAGATAGTACTTCAGCTCTTGAGATCTGTATTTCTCTTAGGACAGTTGAATGGAACACATTTAGACCTTGGGTGTGGGTAGAAATTGGCTATGATGAAATCAAATAGTAACTTTTGATAGGTTGTATTTATATTGGGACATTTAAAGGGAAGGTACTTGGAAAGAGGGTGTGAATATAAATTCATTATAATTTGATGATACTTATGGTGCTTAAGAATTTTCTTTCTTTTTTTTAGATATTTTCAAGGCAATGGGGTTAAGTGGCTTGCCCAAGGCCACACGGCTAGGTAATTACTAAGTGTCTGAGGTCGGATTTGAACTCAGGTACTCCTGACTCCAAGACTGGTGCTCTATCCATTATGCCACCCAGCTGCCCTAAGAATTTTACTTCTAATAGGACAGTTGATGTCAGGGTACTTAGACAGAGGATATTGTGTGGAATTTATGATTAAATGAAGCTTATATATTTGATCATTATCATTCAATGAATCCTTGAGAATTTAATTTCTGTTATTACAGATAAAAGAACTATACTTTGTAAAGGTGTGGGTACAATACAAGAATAAAACAAGATATGACAAAGAGAATTATTCTGGGAGAAGAAGGCATTAGAGGATAAATAACACCACACGAGGAGACACAAAGAACACATAGTAAAGGGGAAAAAGTCAGAATGATAGCACCGAGTATATCTTACTCTCTACAGATTTGGATCAAAGAAGAAATAACATATGTTTCCAATTGTGTTTAGAAATTTATCCTACCCTAGAGGGAAGCAAGTGGAGAGGGGAACAGAAAGGGAAAAGTGAGACTGATAAAGGAGAGGATAAAATAAATGTAAAAATAAAGTTATAATAAAAATTTTTAAAAAGAAAAGTAAAAAGGGAAAAAGGAGAAGAAAAGGGAAGAGGGCTTATAAGAAAGAAGACAGATTGAGAGGCAGCAGGAGCAAAATATTGATGAGCCAGGGTAAAGAGACAGCAGAGAGTAAAGGACAAAGGGGGAAGATTGGATGGGGGGGGTATAGAACTAGTCATTTTTATTGTGAATGTGGATGGGAGAAACTCTCCCATAAAATGCAAGCACATATCAAAATGGATTAAAAACCAGAATCCTACAATATGTTGTGTACAAGAAACACATCTGAAATAGACAGATACACACAGGACAAAGGCCAGAGGCTAGGACACAATACCAGTAGCTAGTATCTTCAATTCAGGGTCCATCTTCTGTCCCCCAATACATGTATTGTTGTTGTTTTCAAACTAAAGTATTTCCTTAATCTTTTGAAAATTTTTTATCTTTTTTATCTTTATTTCAGGTCATTAGCTTCATTAAGAGTCTGTTAGCAGACTAGAACCCAAGTCATGACTACTAGAAAGTAAGGAAATGAAATATTTGTGGTGAGCATGTTGTTCAAGTTTTGGGAAATAGTTCTAAAATCCTCTCACAGTATTTGGTATTTATTCCTGTCCTATATCCTTGTAAAAGGTCAATCAGGACTCAATCACTTACATTGGGTTAGTGGCATCATCCTTTTAAATTTTCTGGCAAGGTGTGTTGGGGCTCCCATCCTCTCAGTTATCTTAGCAATCTACATTCATCAGGATTGGCTTTAAGACCTTGAGATGTCAACGTATGAAGTGCTATTGACATTTCCCTTTTATAGTCTCAGCAATTTAAATGCTTTGCCTTTCACAGATTCAATCTAGAGAGTATTATCCAATGAGTTTCTGATATCCTTTCCCCTTGATGACCTGGAGTGGAGACACTATGACAGAAACATAGTCCTGGTTCCTTGTGCCACTCTTGTCTAGCTAGACCAGCATTCCATGGTTGTGGTAGCTTTGGTTATTTTCCCCCAATCTTCTCTCATCAATGAGAGAATGAGATGAATTTCCCAAGATTCCTTATTGAGAGAGGTCAATTAAGGCCAGACCTTAATAATTATCTGGGTTTCTAGTGAATTTAGCAGAGATCCTTGCTCCTGAACTTCTGGTAGCTGGCTCTCCTGATCTTTAGAATCTCTCAGGATCATAATCTTCCCTAAACTCTTTCAATTAAAATAGAAAAAACAAACAAACAGGAAGCACAAACAGCCACAAAGGACAGAAACTCTATTCCCTGGTCACATGTCAACTTCAGAAAAGGAAGTCTCAAATCTTTTTTACCTTACATCATTGTCTCTTACCTTGATCTATTCTCCAGGTCAGATGTTTGTTTACAATAAAACTATCCAGGTTTATTTATTTTTTCAGTCTTTTGACTTTATCTTTATGTTTCTTGATGTTTCATAGAATCATTGTTTTCTTTATTTCATTTTTTAGGCAGTTCACTACTTGATGAAATTTTCCATATTCTATTGTGATATAGTTAATTTAAAGTTGTAGTCTTCTTTTTGTAATTCTTTTGGGCATTTTCCTGGAAAACTATTGGAGAGGTTTGCCATTCCCTTCTCCAACTCATTTTGCAGAGGAGGAACTGAGACCAACAGAGCTAAGTAACTTGCCCAGGGTTGAATAATTACTTCGTGAATGAGGTTGAAATTGAATCCAAATCTTATGACTATAGGCCCAGTGATCGATCCAGTCTTCTACCTAGTTTCCCCATTCTATTCTAAGCTATTTATTCAGATTTTTTTTCCTAAGTCAAGTTTCACTTTAAAAAAAAAATCTTAAACTCCTTTTGTCCATAGAAATCTTATCCTGCCTAAGGCTTTACTTAAAGTGATTTTTACCTCTTGTACATCTTTTAATCCACGGCATTTCTTCATTCTAGATGAGGTAAATGGAATCAGGGTCCCACTTAGAATTACTGCCTTGTACCACTCTCTACAGATGCCTGATATAGATACTGTCCTCACTTTTCATCACCCTGATCTTGTCCTTGTACAATCTCCAATGGGGGATGAATTCAGTTTTCTATTAGAGCATCAATAATTCCAATTAGTTGTGAGAGATTTCACTGATCTCAGAAATTTGAATGACACATCAATTGTTTTGGAACTCTGTTCTGTTATTGTTAAAAAATGAGCAGATCTCTTGAAGGTAACCTGGTTTGTGTGTCCTGAAATAGTCTCAGGGTTCCTGAAGGTCTTGCTGCTATTCAAGTGCTTCCTGTCTCCACCTCTTTCAATGGCTCAAGTACTATTGGCTTAAATTTCCTTAGTATGTCCAGATGCATACACACTGACACTGTTAAGATCTTTCTTTCTGCTCATTGACCTACTGGTGCTTTGATTCATCTTCCTACTGTTGTTCCTACAAAACAAGGCTGAGATCCCACTTATTTCTGTGCTCATTTAGAAGAAATTAACCTGGTTTACATCTTCCATCCCCACCTCAGAGAAGGATTATGACATGAATTTGGTGACTGAAAGGATAGTAAAGAGGAGATAATTAACTCATCTAGGATATTTTAGAGGTGGGAATTACAGAGCAGATAGAGACCCAGATCTAGAGTCAGGAAGATTCTTCTTTATGAGTTAAAATCTGTCTTCAAACAATTACTAGCTGTGTGAGCCTAGGCAAGTGAGTTAATGCTGTTCCTTCACTTCCTGATCTGTAAAATGAGCTATAGAAGGGAAATAGCAAAGCTCTCCAGTATCAGGGTGGCTAGGTGGTGCTGGAGGTGACTCCAGCCCTGGAGTCAGGAGTCAGGAGTACCTGAGTTCAAATCCGGCCTCAGACACTTAATAATTACCTAGCTGTGTGGCCTTCGGCAAGCCACTTAAACCCATTGCCTTGCAAAAACTAAAAAAAAAGCTCTCCAGTATATCTGCCAAGAAAACCCAAATGGGTTCATGAAAGTTCAGACATCACTGAAATGACTGAATAACAACAAAAAAGGGATAGGTTCAGTTTATGATTTCTATAGGATATCCAGAAGAATATAATGTTTAAGCAGGTTATTTTTGACTAGAGTTCAGGAGAGATTATTGCTAGATATTTGTCCAGGGAATGACACTTGATCACATGATTCTGTTCAGATGCCATTTTATTGTCACAAATCAAAAATATAAATCTTCTGACTCCACATCCCAAATTATACTACTTCTGAAATATATATTTTCATTAATGAGTAAATGAAAGAATAAGTTTTACTATATTGCAAAATATTCTTCTGAAAACCAATGATCTCTCCAAAGCAGGAATCAGAAAACACAAAAAAGATTTTATTGTTGTTATTGCTGTTGTTATTTAATATACTTTGAAAAGTGCATTCTCAATAAATATTTATTGAATAAATTAAAGCATGAGTTTTAACATATTGCAAAATATTTTCCTGAAAAAACCAAAGTTCTCTCCAAAGCTAGAAATCAGAAAACAAAAAAAGATTTTACTATTATTGCTGTTATTTAATATATTTTGAAAATTATATTTTCAATAAATATTTTTGAATAAATAAGAGAATGAATTTTACTTTATTACAAAATATTCTCTTGAAAACCAAAGTTCTCTCCAAACCTAGGAAGCAGAAAACCAAAAAAAAATTATTCTTGCCATTGTTATTTAAAACATCCTGTGTAGATGGTCACAATTCCTCATATGATAGTAAATAAACACTCTAATTTTAAACATAGACTCTATGTTGTTGACTTGGACATACATCTTAACCTCCTCCTCTCCATTAGAAGGAAGAGTACTAAGACTGAAAACAGGCAGAGAAGATCAGATAAAGTCTCCAGGTCATTGCTTCTCAACCATGTCCAACATTTATTCCAGACTGTACCATATTCTAATTGTTTCCACACACATGCAAAGATAGAGAAGAGTTCTGCTGTGGCTATTCCTGGAAGGAAATAAGTTCTAGTCAGCTTAAATGTTCTTCAAAATTCAATAGTCATGAAGGGCTGCATTTCTCTGGGCTACATACAGTACCTCTAGGTATTGAGAGTTTTTCTTTTCTAAGAAGGAACAAATGGTAACCTAGATTTCCTCTTCCATCTGGTAATATTAACTATGAGTCATAGTGAGTCATCTTCATTTCCCAGACTACAGTGATGGACCATTTTAAGTGGAACAGGGGACGTTCTGACATTTAGTTTAACTTTAGATTACAAATGTTTCCCTGATAGAAAAGACTTAATGCCTCATTATTGGTCTTTTCTCAGTAAATCATTCAATTCTCTCCTTCTAGGGAACTCATTATGTAGAGCTGGCAGTTTCTTTATGCTTTTACAAGTCCTAGCAAGTAACAGACATTATTAGTTAGGCTAATTATGTAGCAATGGTAAACTCTTTTCCTCACCCCACCCCTCTGTAATATGCCATACACTTTCTCATCAATTGACACTAGAAATGCCAAATTACAAAAGTCTCTACTTAATCTCTAATTACATTAATCTCTACTTTCACCTCAACTCTTCCTTCCTGAAGACCTTGCCCTAGCCCTGTACCAGATCTGGATCCACTCACCTATGATTCCTCTGTCTTTTTTCAAGGGCCTTCTCTAGTACTCCTGAAGCCATTCAACTAATTCTTTTTCCAAAATATATTTCTTCAGTATCTCAACTCACATTGCCACCTCCTCCTTCTTGAATCCATGATCTGAGGCCATACTTTCATCTACTCCTACTTACTTTGAGACTGGCCTAACAAGATATCATATTACATGCTAAAAGGTTGAATGCCACATGAAGATATTGAACAGTTTTGTCACCTGTTTACCACAATGGAGCACTCTCTCCAACTACTGATATTCTTTTTGAACTTATTCCTCAATGGTTAGCATATTTCCATTCCTCTATAATCTGTCCACTCCAGCGATTTTGAGCCCCCAGTTATTGCTAAACAAACTCCATTTCCCATTCCTAACCAAACTATCCTTTGCTCCTGAACCTTATACCTACTTCAATATTTAATCCATATCAACTGTCCCTTCCACTATGTTGAAAAGTCTGCTTCATGATTTGCAAACATGGTTCCATCTAAAGCATTTTCCTTTCTTACTTTTTCCCATCTTTTCCCACTCCTTGAAACTTTACTCTCTCCCTTATCACACCGCTTCCCTTTCCACTTCTAGTAATAATAAAACTTCACTCATACTATTTAGTCATTAGTTATGGTTAAAGAGATACAAAATTTCTTGATCTCCATTGTAGCTTCTAGAATTATCCTATACCCTCATTGCTAAGCAACCTTTCCTCCTTTGATATTCATGTTATCCAAATTTAATAATCAATCCATATTCTGAAGGACACTTTCTATCAACCACCAGGTTCATAATCTTTCTCTCTATTCCAATTCCTTTCCTTTTTTTAGGAAACTTTACCTTACATATTGATATTTTCTCAAATATCTTAACTTCTAATATTTAAATCTACTCAGTAACTATAATGATTTTCTCTTTCACTATACCTGTTATACACAAGAATGACCAGACTTTTAAACTTGCCATCACTCTTCAAATAGTCTGCTTCCATATTCATGAATTCTCACTTTTATCTTTATCTCTTTTCCAAATGCCTTATGATGCCTAACTCGGTTCTTCATCTCCTTTATGAACTCCATTCCCTTCACCCTTCATTTATTTCCCAGAATAAACCCTTTCAACTTTTTTTTCATCCTCTTCCCTTCCCTGTCTTCATTCCTTTGTGAATCTCTACTCTCTATACCTGAAGGCCTTTCCCCCATTATCCAATCACAACTTGTCAAATTCCAAACATATTTTACTCCCAACAGTCATTTCCTTCACATTTATTCACATACTAAGGAATTGCACTGGGAACAATCAGCAAATCATTTTTTAGTTCAAGTTGTATTATTTAAGTTCAACTGGAACTTTATTTCAGCAAGGCAATCCTTTTAGTTTTCATCAATCAATTTCTTCTTCCACTATACCACTATGGTAGCTATTCCCAACTCTTATAGCCCTCCTCAATCCCTCCCATTATTCTCCCTACCTTCATTGTCACAGCTGAGGATGTCACCAAACTGAAGACATGCTTTGAGAGTTCCCTTTCCTTCTCATCACATATAATAGAGATATATTCCTTTCCTATTTTCAGGTCTGTCTTAGAAGAAGAGCTAGAGTTTACCATTGTCAGGGCCAAACTTTGTATCTTCACCCTTTGCATCTTCACCAAAGATGATCTCATCTTTGCTTTAAGTAGATAGTCTTCACAATCCTTTGACATTATCTAACCTATGTTCTCTTCCTATCCACTACCTGCCTCCTTGTAGGCTACAAACATATTTATGTCTGTCTCATCCAAAAAAGAAACAAAGCAAGAACAAAACCCAAACCAAATAGCTATATAAAGGACCCTCATTTGATTTGATCAGTCCCAAAAGCTACTATTCTGTGTCTGACCTTCCTTGTCCAAACTCCATGATATGGCCATCTATCCCAGGTTCCTCAGCTTCTCTCATTCACTACTAAAATGTCTAAAATCTGAATTCTACTCTCATCATTCAAATGATAATTCTCTTTCATTTGGATGCCGAAGACCTCTTTTAAAGATCCCTCACCCTTATTGATGTCTCTATATGCTTTAACATTATTAATCACATCAGCATGAAGATTCTTTCTCTCCTGTGTAGGTTTTTCATGACACTTATACTTTTCCTTTCTGTATTTTTTGCTGAATATTTATGTCACACACTACTTTTGCGTTTTCTCAACCTCTTTCCTTTGTTTTTTTTTTCTCTTTTCCTTCTCCATTTCGGTGGTCTATCATGATCTAACCATCTTCAATGGATTAAATTTAGCATATCATAGATAACATATATGTCCACTTTATGCATATGTGTGTGTGTGTAGTCCTAGTTTTTTTTCCCCTGAAATACAGTCAAGAATTAGTAACTGTATATTTGAAGCTAGATATCTCAATTTCAATATATATCCAAAAGAAAACTTTCTGCCCTTCTCAACTTTCCCATCTAGGATGGACACCATCATCCCAGTTACTTAGGTGTAATATTTCAAAAATCATGTAACTTCTTGTTCATATTCACTCCATGGATACAATCTATTGTCAAGACTATTTATTTTAAATTTATAAAGATCTCTCATATATTGGTCTGATCACCTTATGTCTTTATTAATATAACTATAAAACTTGTATGCCATTCTCCCCCATTAATGCCTGATCTGGACAATTACTGTATATTTGGTCCAATTTCCTCAAATTTCTCCTCACACTAAACTCTGTATTTATTTGTCAAAGTGAGTTTCCTAATTCTCAGTACAGTCATGACATCTTCCTACTTAACAAACTCTAATGATTCTGGTGTCGTTCCTCTTCCTACCTTAATCAAACAAGATAATTCATTTAACGTGTTTTGCAAATATTTAAGTGCTACAAAATATCCAACTATAATAATAATAATAAATAATAGTAATAATAACAATATCACTATTATATAACAATGTCAGGCTATAATAATGAAAATTGTAATTTTATTTTTCCCTATTTTACACCTTATTCTCCTTTATAGATTCTATAACATAATAATAATGGATTATTTTTAGTATATTACCCTCCATTCTCCTTCCCATGCCTTTAAACTGATTGTCCCCAATGATTGGAATATTCTTCCTCTTCCCCTTTTCTTTGTTGAAAAGGTGATGTGCTCCATGTGCAGGATAAAACATGTGTTCACAGAATGCTAATATTTTTATTTTTTCTAACTATATTTCCTTGTTTCAAGGGAAGGTATATTTCTTTAGCAAGTAGGTCAATGGAAAGTAAGATGTATCCAAAAACACTGATAAAGCATTTATTTTTTAAAATATATCTTTACAATCATCATCATAAATCAACAAACAGAGCATTATATGTATAAAACTCAATTGAATGCAGTCAATTTGTTCTTTAAGAATATGATCCTAGAAAAATGAGATGATTTAGCACAAGTTCTAATATTCACAAAACCATTTCTGTTGGATTTTTGCTGTATCTGGTGGTTAAAAGCACAAAAGAAGCCTGATTCTAAATCTCATAGAGATTACTACCAGGCTTATAAAGGTTTTGTTGAATTTAGAGCCTCACCAAAAATAGGCTCACATACGTTTTGCAACAAAATATTAATATTCAAGTAATAACATAACTTTTATCACATTTCCTCTTTTTTCTCTTCTTTGAAATACTCTCAGATGCAACACTTCTAAAATGGAGTTAGGGGTGGAGAGAGGAAATACATGTTATGATCCAGAGAACAGCTTTAAGTGGAGAGAACACATCACTTAAAGCATATAGGATAACAATATAAATTATTTACAGTATCAAACACAAAGCATACATATTTCAATTCATGTCAAGAATCACATGGCTCATAAAAGACAAATTTTGGAATAGTCTTCTGAGGGATTTGAATATGACAGTTTGGTTACTCAAAGCAAATCATTGAATGTATATTTTCCATTAAACATAAAAAATGCATAACCTTGAAGAACTTAAATCAAATTCACAAAAGGAAAAGAATTCAAAGATAAAGTCCCTGTAATAGCCTGACTTTGTGTAGGGAACAGGTAACTTTGGTAAAATCCAAAATAGCAGATGAAGAAATCTATTTTCCATTTTCTGATTAACTGGATATTTTTAAGAAACTAAGGGTCAGGATGTGTGTGTTGGGGGGGTGTGGGGAGAAGGAGGTCAAGGTGATTCACATGACTTCCTTAAAAGAGAGAAAATAAAGCAGGCAACATACTTAACAACCTGTTGTGCTTCCTGAAAACAATTCAAGACCTAATATTTGACTGATTGTTCTGGGCAGAGGTGCAACTAGAATGTTGTGACTGCAACTTTGCCACTGAGCTTTGAAATTTGAATGTGTTTACTGTAGTTAAGCAAAAAATTTCCAAAGTACTGGGTTAATATATATTTGAGAAAACTGATAATCCCTGATAGCCTTTCAACTATTTCCTCTCCCAATATAACCTCTTTTACATTTATCTGGATGACAGAGTATCCTCCCCAACCCACAAAGCAAGGTCCAACATCAGTCCATTCATCTACAGGATTTATTTTGTCCCAGGGTTTGGAATTAAGGATCTTTTCATGAAGTCTGTTCTTGCCTTACTCCCAAACTAATTTAAATTTGGCCAAGTCTGTTAATGTGATCCTTGTTCTAGGAATAAGAATTGCTTGTTCTAGATCTACCAGCATTTTAATCTCTTTCCTCTTTGGCTACTCTCAATCCCATTGTTGACTTCTATTCTTTCTCAAATTTTTCACTTCTGTGTTATGTCTGACCCTTTCATTGTGTCATTCTTCTTTCCATTACTGGATACAAATGTGGCTTGGACCCTGACCTCCATAGCTTCTTTGCTCTTACTTCCGGTATACAAAATACCCAATGTAAAAGTAAATGTGTGTGCCTGTATAAGCCTTATCCTGGAGTCATTGTTGTTGACTATAGAATATTCTCTACAAGTGGTAGGAAGTTGCAAATAGAGTACTAGATAGCGGATAGAGTACTAGATTTTGAGTCAGGGAATCCTGAATTCAAATTCTTGATCAGATACCTGTTAAGTGTGTTACTCTAGGCAAGTGACTCAATTTTTCTCAAACTCAGAATTCTCATCTAAAATGGGATTACTTCCTACCTTATAAGATTTTAGTAAGAATAGTGCAGATTAACATATAAGAACATATAATATTAGCTATTATTATTATCATGTTATTGGTAATAAAAATGCTGAGATGTATCATGGCTTATATCTATGTAACCAGTCATGTGAAAATAGCTAGGTAGTTATTGTTGAAATACAAACTAAAGTTCTGAATATGAGAAAATGAAGAAACAAATAAACATAAATGTTTGAACTGAATTGACAGTATAAAGTTTTTCTCTTAATTGACTTTAAAGTGTTGAAGACCACTGTGAATTGAAAGAAATGAGGCTTATATTAAAATTGACTTTTTTATCATTTTTAGTATAAGCCTCATTTCTTTTAAGACCAGAATATGCTTATTCTGGTGGCAGGGACAGGGCCAAGCCATTAAATTGCAACTAGACCAGGCAAAACTAAAATTGTCAGGATACAAAAATCTCAGCAATGGCAAAGTTCCTCACTCTGGAATCAAAAAAATCAGTTATTTAAGTAGAGGATAAGAGTGGCATGGCTTATCAACAACTCATGAAAAAGAGGTTTTGCGTATTATAAACTCAAAGTGAGCTTATACTGTGACAGTCACACACACAAACACACACACACAACAACAACAACCCTTTAATCTTCAGTAAAAGTACAATAGGAAAAGGTAGCATCATGTAGTGGAGAAAAAAGGAAAGAAGGAAGGAATGAAGGAAGGAAGGAAGGGAGAGAGCAGAAGGGAGAGGGAGAGAGAGTGAAGATGGAAGAAAAAAGATGGAAAGGACAGAGGAAGAAATGAAGGGAGGAAAGAAGGAAAGGAAGGAGAGAGGAAAAGGAGGGGAAGAAGAGAGGTAGGAAACAAGCAAGCAAATATTATTTAAATACCTAATTTGTTCCAACTGTGTAAACCAAGTACTTTGCAGAATCTCATGTGATCTTCACAACAACCTTGGGAATCAGATGTTAAGATTATCTTCATTTAATAGTTGAAGAAATTGAAGCAGAGCAATTCCTTGCTTAAAGTTGTGCAACGAGTTGGTATCTGAGATCACATTACAGCTCTTTATACACTTTGCTACCTTGCTCAGATATGAAAGAACAAAAAAGTACTTCCTACAAAAACTAAACTCTTTTTATAGCTTTAGACAAGTCATGTATTATCTCTCTCTGTCTCAGTTTCCTCAACTGTAAACTGACTCTGGGTAAAAGTTGAGAAACAAGGGAATATGGGTTCAAGACTTGATTTTGACAATTTAACTTTCCCTAGAACTATAACCCAAATGACTATCTAAAAATTTTATATTAAATTAAAAAATAAAAATGTTTTATATTTTGCTAATCTGCACAAGTGGAGAGGTATGCATGCCCTGAAAGTTCACCATATGCCAAAACAAAGTACCTATTTCCTATGAAATAGGTAAATGAAACGAAAACTGTTAAATGAAACAAAATAAACATTAAAATACACTCAACCTTATCTAAATTTCTTATTTTTATCATTACCATTGTTTTTATTATTTATATATTATTAGATTGTTTATTATTAGAAATAATGCTGGTTAGCAAGTTGTAACACCTACTTTATGTTTCCAATTCTATCACTCACTCTGTGATCTTAAGCAAATTATTTACTCTTTTTTGACCCCATCAAATTATGGTCTTTCAATTTTTTTTGTAAGATCTCTTCTTATATTATTTTTTGAATTAAAAAACTTCCCGTCTTATATTAACTCACCTTTCACTGCACCCACTTGTTCAATTCTTTCTTGCATCAGACTAGATGATCTCTATGTTGCCTTCTAGCTGAGTTAAGCATCTGTAAATCATTAACTTAACAGATGCCCCTGGCTAGACTGCAGTCTCGATGGTCCCACATCCAAAGTTGACATTGTCTCCCTTGGAAGGAGATGTTCTCTCAGTAGTGACTAAGTGTCCTGGAGCCTCCCAAGTATCAATAGCTACAGCCCACAGGGCTCCACTGACCCTGGAGCTATTACAAGCAGCTGTCCTGTGTCAGATTCTTTACATCAATAGAAATGTCCCTGATCATTCATGCTCCCACATAAAAGCAGAATCCAAAAGATGCTGCAGGAAGCAGACATAAATCAATGTGTAGCATCCGGTAAGGTCATGGATGTCAAGGAAAATGCAGGGCTTCCAACAGAGTTCAATCTATAACCTGGTCCACGTCTGGTACATACTGGAGTGGCCAGGGCTTCCCTGGTGGGATTGAGTCGACACTCATCAAGGGCCCTGTCACTTCTATTTTCTCAACAAAACAGAATATTGTTAACTGGGCCAAGCAGAATGTCCCCCTGGAGGAGAAAGGCCATTGGGTGGAAAGCCAAGGAATGTGGGTTCAGCCATGCTCATCTCTGCTACATTATAGCTGCATGATGCCAAGATACTCATGTCAATAATCTGAATTTTTAGTTTCCCTACATATAATATGGGCACAGCTAGGTGACTTCATGGATAGGATGCCTGTCCTGGAGTCAGAGAGACAGCTCATCTTCCTGAGTTTAAATTTGGCCTCAGAGACTAGCTGTATGACCCTGATCAAGCTACTTAATCCAGTTTGCCTCAGGTTCCTCATCTGTAAAATGAACTGGAAAAGGAAATGGCAAATACCCGACTATCTTTTCCAAGACAATTCCAAATGGAATCACCCAGAGTAGGACATGACTGAACAACATCTATAATAAAGGAAATAATCTATCTCATGGAATTATATTATGAACAATAATGATAATAACAAAATTATTACTTACATAGTGCTTTGAAATGTTCAAAATGCTTTTTTAAATATTAACAGATCCTTGTAACAACTCTAGGAAGTAGGTATTATTACTATGCCCATTTGAGAGGAGGAAACTGAGGCAGAAGAAGTTAAAAAACTCTCCCAAGGTCATACAGCTAGTAAGCGTCTGAGGTTGGAATTGAACTTAAGCTTTCCCAACTTCAGGCCCAACTCTGTACATAGCACTACCTAATGAAGTATGAGGTATAATGGAATATAACGAAGTTTAGAAGCAGTGCACTGGTGTTGGAATCATTATTTTGCTTTTTTCCTACCTATGACTAAAACTTAGTACAATCTCTGGCAAATAGTAAGTGTTTAATAAAATCTTGTTGACATGTCTTGATGTGTGTAACTATGGGGAAATTCTTCTCCCAACTTGGCTTCATTTGTTAATAGCAATGTCATTTTTGGTCCTCTTTGAGCACAAAGGACAACCACCTAGGATGTAATACTATATGTTCTATGAAATTCCACTTTTAAATCCCTTAATTCTATGAAATTGCTTCCTCACAGTAAAACAGAAGACCCATATAGGTTATTATTTCTTTTTCTCCCTCTTTTATGCCCTGACTATAAGTGCTGGTGGTTAAATGAAGGAGGGACAGTGAAAACACCAACGACAGATATAAGGGAAGTCCTAAAACCTGTCAGGGAGCCCAGGCCAGTAAAGAAATTTTATATTGACTGACCACATCCTCAAATTCCATATGACCTTAGTTAAAAACACTGGTCTCAGTGATGGAAGTACTTTAGAGTAAATCAACTAACTCTCTAAACCTCAGTTTTTTTATATTATATAATAGGAATAATTGTAATTGATTTGTAGTAATTGAATCTTCTAAGATTCTTTTATAAAAAGCAATTCAAAACTTTTTGCATGTTTTATCACTGATGCTTTCTTATTACTATTCCTTTTGTGATCATTCATCTCCTTGAGTCTCAGTTTCTTCATTTATTAAATGGAAATAATAATCTCTCCTTTACTTGTATATTTCACAGAGTTGTATTTTTTTAATGCTCTGGAAGCTCTAAAGTACTGAATAATATATAACAAAGTGAGCTATTGCTCCTGTTCAGAAAGTTTCTTTGAGGCAAGCTCTGAGGCAAACTCCTGTCACCAAGTTTTATATGCAGGCACCAGAGTCTTGATGTCATCTTAACTGCCCAGGGCATGATTTCTTTGGTTCTAATCAAATCAGCTATGGAGAAGAAGAGTTGGGAGGAGGTCATTTTCTTCCTAGGACACAAGCTGTGGAAAACATTCATTAAAGAGAAAAAGGAAACCTCGAAAGAAGAGAGAAAGGCAAAAGAACAAACACTGAAATGCTCAGAGGCCCCAGCGGTCTAGGCTATGTCTGTCTTTGCTTGTCCCCTGTAATCAGGTCTTCACACATCTTAATTAACACAATCTGAAGGATAGGCTTGGGTCACAGAAGATGTGAATAAAAGGCAGCCTTGAGCTGTTTTTCTCTTATTTTTTCAGGTTCTTAATACTTCTCCTATGCTTCTTCTACTCCTAGTCTCCTATCTTTGAATCTTGAACAACGGGACATAGTACCGATGATTCCCAAAAGTTCTTTACTGAATTATGCCCCAGGCTGTCTTAGAGGGAGAGACTGGCTGTCTGACCATTGCAAGGAGCTGTCCATTACCCATGTCCAAACAGTTGAAGGATGTTTGAAATTCCTTTTTAAAGCAAATACGCTCACATATGCACACACACACACACACACACACACACACACACACACACACACATAGACACAAACACACACCACATCCTATAAAAACTGCAATATTTATTTTCAAAAATATATATATCCTATAAAGAAAGAATGGTAGAATTTGACAGTTCACATAGAGATTTGTGTCACTTCATTGAGCCATGAGTTATAACTTAGAATTCCTAGCAGGATAGGAAGTAGCTTGACTTTGAATCTTAAGGTCCTTGAACTGTCCATAGGAGATAGACCATAGGCATCACCTTGTTATTTAACCAAAAAAATAGAATATCAGAATAAGGGAAAGACATTAGAACTTATAATATTAGGAACCAGCTTAGACAATGTCTAACTTAAAGTCTGCACAACTCCCATGTGGCCCCTGGAACTAGATTAAAATGTAAATTGGAAATGTTTAACAGAATAAATAAAAATACAGTTCAGCATAAATAAATTTAACTTGTGTTTTAGGGTCTATTTCTATCCAAGAGATACTAATACCATAAAATACAGAAGAATTGAGCACAGAATAAAAAAATTGGGTCTAGAAGAAATCAGATATTACCTAGTCCAAGTTCATCTTTTGAAAGATAAAGAAAGTGAGACATGAAATAGTGATATGATTGGTAAAAGATCTGATAGCTTGTTAGTAGCAGAACCAGGAAGATAATCCAAATTTCCTTGTACACTGAGGAAAGTTTAGATTGCTTTATCTTTACATTAAATGAAAATTAATGCAAGTGAGTCCTAAAGGTATACTTCCTCTTCTCAGACATACAGTTTCATCATCATCATCATCATCATGATCATCATCATCATCTTCTTCTTCTTCTTCTTTATCTTCTTCATCTTCATCATTGAAGTTTTTCCTACAAAAGACAAGGGAAAACAACATGGAAGGTGTTTGAATCTTCTGCTGCTGTTGTTAGCTTTGCTCTTTCACTAGTCTTGGAACAGGGGTAAAGAGATTTCCCTCCCTCCACCCCTCAGTCTTCATTTTGGTCTGTATAGTAAATAATCTGACAATTGTTAATGTTAAAAAATAGCTATGCCAATCATCCAATTTCAGTCTCTATCATTCCAAGATAGTTTCCTTTTCCCACACCTTTCTCACTTCAAAGTTATATTAGCTAAGTTGAAATAGGGGCAGCTAGGTGGTACAGTGGATAGAGCACTGACCCTAGTAGGTTGGGAGTTTGAATCTGACCTTGCCACTTGCCACTTATTAGTGATCTTGGGTAGGTCACTAAACCTGATTGCCTCATATTCAGGGTTATTTCCAATAGTCCTGACTCATATCTGGCCCCTGGAACCAGATGACTCTGGAGGAGAAAGTGAAGCTGGTGACTTAGCACAGTACCCCCTCAATCAAATCCAATTAATGGTGCTTGTCATGGTATCACCTCCAATGATGTCATGGTCTTCTTTGAACGTGAAGGACAAGCAATATGCAAATATGTGGAGTCCCTGCAAAAGAATTTTCTTCCAAAGTATTCCTCAGGATTTGCTGATACTAGAAGCTGGTAAGCCAAGAGCCAAATGTAGGAGTATATACACAGGGTGGGGGTGGGGGGGAGAGAAATATGCAACAAAAGACATTTTTAAATATTCCTTTTTATAAATACCCATCTTTTTTCAATTCCAGGAATTTCTTATTGCCCTAGATTCTTGAGATTTATTTTCTTAGACTCATTGAATATCCAAATTAAAAGAAATCTCAGAAGCCATATATTCTTAATTATCTATGACCCACAATCTCTTCCCCAAACTCCCAGGCAAGTACCTAACCACTTTCTCTTTGAAAATCTTCTACAAACACCTTAACAACAACATTGTGAGATGATCAGCTCTGATAGATGCAGCTGTTCTCAGCAGTTCAGAGAACTAGGACAACCCTATTAGACTAGTTATGGACAATGTTATCCCCATTCAGAGGAAGAAAAACAAAACAAAACAAAAGTTCTTCAGAATCTTTTTTGTTTTTTTTTAATTTATTTTAAATTTATTTAAGACAATAGGGTTAAGTGACTTGCCCAAGGTCACATAGCTAGGCAATTATTAAGTGTTTGAGGTTGGATTTTGAACTCAGGTCCTCCTGACTCCAGGGTCAGTGCTCTAACCCTTGGCCACATAGCTGCCCTTATATTCACTTTTTAAAAAATTATCTCATATATTTCTTTCCCTTAATCCTAATTCCTTATATCAAAAATGGGTAACCTGCAAACATGCTTACCACAAATGTGTACACAATTTTAGCCTGATTGTTCACTACTGGAGGAGGGGTTAGGAAGGGAGGGTGGAAGGAAATTTTGTAACTTAGAAATATACATAGGCATATGGATGAAACTTTTATAACATGTATTTGGAAAAGTAAAACATCAATAAAAATTAGAAATTAAAAAAAATAAAGTCTAAAAAGAGGAAACTGTCATGTCCTCCACCAGAGTATTCTACTTAGGTCAGGCTCAGATAATTAAGCTGTGATCTCTTATAACACAACAAACTTTATTCCTAGGCAACTTCCTCCCATTGATCCTGGTATGGTTCTCTGTTGATTGACCCAGTCAATCAACAAGAAATTATCAAGCTTCTATTATGTATAAAGCACTATGCTATATGATGAGGGTAATAAAGAGAAAGGATGTTTAACAAAATTTCAAAATTATCACCAGAATATTCTTGAAATGATGAATTGAAGAAGACACCAATTGAAAAGCATTCAAATAGCTAATAGTCTATAAGGCCAATGAAACATGCACTTTTTTTGTGGTTGTTGTTAGTTGTTTTCAGTTGTATCCAACTCTTGATGACCTCTTTTAGGGTTTTCTTGACAGAGATGTTTTGCCATTTCTTTCTCTAGTCAATTTTACAGAAAAGGAAACTGAGGCAAAAATAAGTGACTTGTCCAGGGTCACACCAAGTAAGTATCTGTGAACAAATGTGAATTTAGAAAGATGAGTTTTCCTTAATCCAGGTCTTGTACCCTATTCACTGTGCTACCTGCTTGTCCCTAAAGATATACAATATGAAATATGTAGCCAGTGTTGAACAGAGATTTATAAGATAATTATGAAATACAAATAGGACCTGAAAAGGTCAGACACTTTTGAAATTGTAAAATGAGATTGTTTAATGGAAAAAATACTGAACTTGAGGTTGGGTAGACTTAAATTCAGATTAGACCTGTCACATTTACCACCTATGTGACCAAATCATTACAAATTTCTTCACCTCAGTTTTGATAACTGTAAAATGAAAGTGTTGGGCTCTCTAAGGTCTCTTTTTTTCTAAATCTATCATCCTATGATACTATAATATTATGAATGAAAGAAAAAAAGAAAAGTCCTGGTATGCTGCTATCCTCGAAATGCCAAAGGAGGAAGTCCTCCAGTTCAGTGAGAAGATTCATGCAGGGAAAAGAGAAAATAATTTGTAATTTGCATTAATGAGAGTAATACTGAAGGAGTCACTCTGAAGAAATGGCATAGCCTTCATAGGGAGAACAAGATAACTTACTTCAAATATTTGAATGGTTGTCAAGTTCAGGGAAGGTTAGACTTGTTCTGATTGATGCCAAAAGACAGAACTGGGACAACGTTTCGGAGAATTGCCTGTCATTGGATAGCAACCAAAAAAAAAAAAACAACCCAAAAAACTAGATGACCACTTGCCCACTTATGTTGGTTGTGGAAAGGGATTTTTTTACATATGGATTGAACTTCATAGTCCCTGAATGTCCTTCACACTAATATGATATGCATCACAGTATTTGAAAATGTAATTATTATTATTATCAACTAGTCATTTTTGAATGTTATTTTATTTTATTCTTTCCATTTACATGCAAGATATTTTCACCATTCATCATTTTGTGAGCTTTTGATTTCCACATTATTCCAACATCCTCCCTCTCCACTTCCATAACAGTGAATAATCTGATAAAGGTTATCCATGTAAAATCATATTTAACATATTTCCATATTAATCATGTTGTGAAAGAAATATCAGAACTAAAACAAGAAAAAACTATGAGAAAGAAAAAAAAACACAAAACAAGTTGTAAAGAGTGAAAATAGTATGTTTTGGACTGGATTCAGATGCCAGTTTTTTCTCAGGATACCATGATATCATTTTAACTTCGTAATCACAATCAATCAAGCATAGAATCATTGTAAGCAACCAACAGAAGACAATATAACCAGTTACTATCAACAACCATCACCCCCTACTATCAATAATTATCTCATCACAATAAGCTACAATCCACAAAAATCAAATATCAATTGACAGGTGACAGAAGGGTGAATAGGCTTCCTTTCAATCCCCAGTCCTCCATGCCTGCATGAAGATGTCTTTCAGGAGGAGGAAGGGAGAGGAAATTAGGCTATGGAAATATGCTCTCTGAATTTGGGAATAACAATTGTTCAATATTTTTTCAGTCATACCTAACTCTCCAATCTCCCATATTGGAATTTTTCTTAGAATAGTTCACAATTTCCTTCTCCAGCTCATTTTATACATGAGAAACTAATGTAAAATGGCTGAAGTGACTTGTTCAGGATCACAAAGCTAGTAAATGTCTGAGGTCAGATTTGAACTCATGAAGATGAGACTATAAACCCAGTGCTCTGTTTACTGCCTCACCTAGCTGCCCTGATGAGTTTAAGAGTAGTAGGATCCAAAAGAATGCACGATTGGAAGAAGAGTTACATCTTCTACTTCTTTATGTCTTCAATCATATTAACATTCATAATAATTGTTTTAAGAAATATTTGTTGAATTAATAGGGAAGAGTCTAGAGGGATTCTCCACTTCCCCAGAGGTCAGAAATAGAGCAGAAGTTGGAACATAAATGGAGGCAAATTCAGTTCATCAGAGAGAAGAACTTTCTAACAATTTGAATCATCCAACAGTGGAATAATCAACTACCAACTGAAGTAGTCACAAAGGTATTCAGACAAAGGCCCATGGCCATTTGTTATGGAGTCTACAGGGCAAAGATTATAGAGGATGGAGGAAGTTAAACTAGATGACCTTAAAGTTGTCTTCTAATCCCCAAATTTGATTATTCTGGGAATGATTGCCTCAGATAAATATAAAAAAAAACAACTTCAAGGCAGTAGATCAAATTCTTTAGCCTTGTTTTGCTTATGACCTTTGTACCCAGGCATAAATAGGACCATTATATCTATAGACATTAGATTTAAAAATAACTCCCATGCCTTTATGGGGCCAGTGGAATCCATATACAAAATTTTTAGAGAGTAGGTGTCTGTGAAGTCTAGTCATTTTCTTGATAAAAATCAAATATTGCCTTCTAATCAAATAATTGTCTTTGCTCGTGATACTTTTAGATACAAACTCTGATTATTAAGTTTTTCCTGTTGCTAAGGAACAAGAAATACCTTAGAGAAACAGATTAAAAATTTGCAGAATTTCTTCAGTTTTTAAGTAACTTTGGTGATACTCATGAGTTTATCAGTATCCTCACGGTCATCCTAATAGCCTATTTCTGATTTTTCAGTTCAAAACTAAAGACAACCTGTTCTTGGTGCCTTGATCACTAATTACTTTAAAAAGCACTTTTTTGTATATTAGATTGAGATGTTGGTATTTTCCCCACTAAAGTTTAAAATTTTCAATTTCTCAGAAATGTGAAGTTGAAGAATCTCAGAATTATAGACACCCTAAGAATAGGGACTAAATCTGTCACTCAGTTGGTAGAAGGAACTCTAGGTTCCTTCACTGCAATTTAAATTTTTAGAGTTGTTTAGATTATTGAGCTGTTAAGGACCAGCCTAAGGTCATGCAATGTGTATCAGAGACAGGTCTTGAGGCAGGGTCTTCCTGGTTTTGAGAATAGCTCTCTACTCATTATGACATTCTGCCTCTATGATTATTGATAATCTATTAATTTATTGGGTGAATTATTTTGCATTACACTTTACACTTGAGATTTGAGAATGTTTAGAAATCTTTTTTATTTGCCAGATGAGGATGGGGAAAAGTGGAGAATTGTATATCTACTGAAGTTCTCTCATACAACAAAACATAGCCCATTGATTTTTGCAACAGTTCAAACTTGGTTTTCTTCATCCAGAGGTTGAATCAAGTTGAGCTTTGTTCTGCTAAACATTCTCCAATTTTCCAATTTATGTTAAAGGATAAAAGCAGAGTTTCCCATGGTTTGAAGAAACAATACTCAGTGGAAATGAATGATGTCCACTGTCAAAAATTGGTCCCAGTTATTATGCTAAATTATGCTAAATTAATTCTGGGAAATCCATTGGTTGGCAAGTTGAAGAATCATCCAAAGAATTGATACTCCTATGGTGTCACATAGCAGCCCTCAGTTTCTTCATCTTTATCTTCATGTCTCTTATGAAAAAAAAGACACAATGTAGAGTATCCAAAGATCAGGAACCAGAAGTCACATTTTTAGTCCTTGTTCCACTACTGATTTAATTTTAAATGTACTTGTCTCTCAACTCCTTGTTTCCTTATCTGTAAAATGGACACACTGGATTAAAACCTCTACAAGGTCATAGAATCTAAGAGAAGGGGATTCTCAGGTCATATAAGACAAATCCTATTTAAACACTTTAGTGTTAAAATCTTCAATTCCAATATCCCTTTTTCCAATTATTTTGTTTTGCTTGTTTATTTGTTTTTGGTGAGACAGTCATCCAGTTTCTACTTGTAAAGACTTCCAGTGACAGAGAACTAATTATCCCATGAGGAAGAGCATTCTCATTATGAATAGTTCTACTTCTTAACTTCTTCTCCACCATTCTATCTTAAACTGAAAACTTTTGTCCTGTAATTTCTATCACTGTTTTCTAAAGCTGCTATGCAAGAATAAGCAGAAAATGCTTCATCACTCTTCTACATGGATGCCCTTCAAATATGTGAAAACAACTGTCATGTGAAAATAACACCTTAAGTTGTTTCTTTTCTAAGCTAATAATATAAATCCTTAAAGTCAACATTGTTATTCAATATTTTAGGTACCTCATCATTATGATGAATCACTTCCTTAGGCATAGTCAAGTTTGTTAATATGCTTATGAATTGCATATGGTTCGATAAGTTTATGATTCTATAACAATTCTTCCTGAGAGGGAACTGAAGTAAAATGAATTTACTGGAGCTTCTAATCCACATATGAAGCCTTAACAAATCTTTGGAGATTTTAAAAATCAGGATAAAATTTAACAATAAATTGAAAGTTATCTATTTTTCTTGTCATAATTTGCTTCACTCAGCCTCTCACCTCCTCAATACATTTAATCTTCTCATCACCTTTTGGCTCTAGTTCTCACTCCCTGTTTTTATCCCAGTCTCTAAGATATGTCTTGCCCATGTAAATTCAATTCCTGTGAACCTAAGCCTGAAAGTCTATTTATTTCCCCTGAGAGTAGACTAGTTTTAAAATCTAAATTTAATCTCCCATGTGAAGATTTTTCTTAGCTCTCACTAAAGGTAATTGATAGAAGTTATAAGAAAATGAATTTTGGCTCAATAGAGAAATAACTCTTTCAATAATTATCATGGTAAATGTTGCCTGATGAATTAGTGAGATATCTACCATCAGACTGGATGATCATTTGGGTATATGAAGTGGAATAATGCTTAGGTCAGAGGGTGGAATATGTGACATTGAAGATCTGGTCCAATTTTAAACATCTCTAAAATTACATTTTTTCATATATAGCTTTAAAGTCTTCATTTGAAAACTGTCGATTCAAATCTGTTGATCATCTGTCAGTTGAGGAAATGATTTGCAACCTTATAAATTTGATGTAATTCTCTATATATTTTAGAAATGAGATCTTTATCATATTCCCTAGTTGTGAAGATTGTTTCCCAGCTTTCTGCTTACCATCTGATTTTGGTAGCATTAATTTTATTAGTGCAAAACCTTAATTTAATATAGTCAAAATCATTCATTTTGCAGGTTATAATGTACTCTGTTTCTTGTTTGGTCTTAAATTTGTCCTCTGATATCTGACAGATAATTTCTGGGTCTATTAATTTATCTATGGTTGACACCTTTTATGTCTAAATCCTGTACCCATTTTGACCTTATTTTGGTATAAGATATGAGTTGTAGGTCTATGCCTAGTTTTTGTCATTCTACTTTTCTGTTTTCCCAAGAATTTTTGTCAAATAATGAGTTCTTATCCCAGAAGCTGATGTTTGTCAAACAGTAGATTACTAGTTTCTTTTGAACCTATCCTACTTCACTGATCTATTACTCTATTTCTTAACTAGTACCAGGTAGTTTTCATGTTTGCTGCTTTATAATTAGATCTGATAAAGCCAGGCTACCTTCTTTTACATTTTTTTTTCATCAGTTCCTTCACTATTCTTGACGTTGAGTTGCTCAAGATGAAATTTGTTACAGTTATTTCTAGCTTAGTAAAATAGTTATTTGGTGGTTTGGCACTGAATAAGCAATTTAATTTGGGTAGGATTGTCATTTTTATTATATTACCTTTAACTAACCAGGAAAAATTGACATTTTTCCAATTATTTAGATGTGACTTTAATTGGGTGAGAAGTGTTTTATAATGTTCATATAGTTTCTGAGTTTATCATGGGAGGTAGATTCCCAGGTAGATAATGTTATCTAGTTACTTTAAGTGAAATTTCTCTTTCTATCTCATATTATCTACAAAGATTGAAAGTTTTTCTTCCTCAAGCCAATTCTGATTCCTTAAATTTCTTTTTCTTCTCTTATTGTTAAAGCTAGTATTTCCAATATTATATTGAACAGTAATGGTGATAATGGGTTTCCTTGTTTCATCCCTGATTTTACTGGAAATGCTCTGAGCTTATCCCCATTATATATAATATTTGTTGTTAGTTTTAGATAGATACAATTTATTATTTTAAGGAAAAGTTCATTTATTTCTAAACTTTCTAGTGTTTTTAATAGGAATGAGTGTTGTATTTTATCAAAGGCTTTTTCAGCATCTATTGAGATAATCATGTGTTTTCTGTTGGTTTTGCTACTGATATGTTTAATTATTTTGAGTGTTTTTCTAATATTCAAACATCCATGCCTACTTGATCATGGTAATTTATCCTACTAATAACTTGCTGTAAGTCTCATTGCTAAAATATTATTTAAGATTTTTGCATCAATATTCCTTAGGGAGATTGGTCTACAATTTTCTTTGTTTTGGTTCTTTCTGGTATCATTATCAGCACCATGTTGGTGTCATAAGAGGAATTTAGCAGAACTCCTTCTATTTTTTAAACACTTTATGTAGAATAGGAATTATTCCTTAAATGTTTGGCAGAATTCATTTGTAAATCCATTTAGACCTGAAGACTTTTTTTACAGAGTTTACTGATGATTTCTTCAATTTCTTTTTCTGAAAAAGGGCTATTTTAGTATTTTATTTCCTCTTCTGTTAATCTGGGCAGTTTGTATTTTTGCAAATATTCATCCATTTCATTCAAGTTATGTAATTTATTGGCATGCATTTGGCAAAACAACTCCACATTATCTCTTTAATTTCATCATCATCCATAGTTAATTCACCCTTTTTGATTTTGATATTGGCAAATTGGTTGTCTTCTTTCTTCAATCAAATTAATCAAAGTTTTATCTATTTTATTGAGTTTTTCATAAAACTAACTCTTAGTTTTATTTATTAGATCAATGGCTTTCTTGCATTCAATTTTACTATATCTTTCCCTTGATTTTCAGAATTCCTTATTTGGTATTTAATTAGGGATCTTTAATTTGTTCTTTTTCTAGCTTTTTAAGTTGCATACCCAATTCATTGACCACCTCTTTCTCTATTTTATTCACATAAGCATTTAGAGATATAAAGTTTCCACTCAAAACTGCTTTGTCAGGATCCCATAAATTTTGGTATGATATCTCATTAATATCATTTTCTTGGATATAGATATAGATAAAGACCATTTCTATTATTTGATATACCCGTTATTTAAAATTAAGTTATTTAATTTCCAGTTAGTTTTTGGCTTATCTTTCCATGATCCTTCATTACATGTAATATTTATTGTATCATGGTCTGAGAAGTGTTCATTTATTATTTCTGTTTTTCTGCATTTGATTACAAGGTTATTAATGCCCTAATACATGATCAATTTTGGTATAGGTGGCTTGTATTGCCGATAAAAAGATATATTCTTTACTATCCCCATTAAATTTTCTCCTGAGGTCTATCATATCTAAGTTTTTTTTTAAGATTTCATTCACTTTCTTAATTTCCTTCCTGTTTATTTTGTGGTAAGATTTATCTAGTTCTAAGAGAGGGAGGTTGACGCCCCCCATTATTAAAATTTTGATGTCTATGTCTCCTTGTAATTCACTCAGCTTTTTCTCTAGGAATTTGGATGCTACCCCACTAGGTGCATAAATGTTTAATAATGACATAGCTTCATTTCCAATGGTGCCTTTTAAGATGTAGTTTCCTTCCTTATCCCTTTTAATGGGATCAATTTTTGCTTTTTAATTTAACTGAGATCAGGATCCCTACCCCTGATTTTTTTTTACTTCAACTAAAGCATACTTTATTTTGTTCTATTGGTTTACCTTTACCTTGTATGTTTTCTTCTGCTTCAAATGTATTTCCTATAAACAACATAATATAAGATTCTGGTTTTTAATTCATTCTGCTATCCACTTCACATTTATAGTTAGGATTAGTAATTCTGTATTACCCTCTTTGCTATCCCTCTCCATTTATATTTTTCTCTTTCCTTTCCTCTTATTCCCTCCAAAGGTTTACTCCTGTTCCCCTTTAACTTTTGTTTTTAAAATTTAACTTTCAGTATATTTTCACTTATACCATTGCCTTCCCTTTGATCAGTCCCTGTTTTCCCTTATCTTCACCTTCCCCTGCCTCACTTCTGTGTAGATGTAGGATAGATTTTTAGACCCATGTGGGAATATATTTTATTTCCTCTCTGGGCCAAATCTACTGACTAGAATTTACTCAGTGACTACACCCTCCCTTCTTTCCCTCTAAAATTATAAATTTTGTGCCTCTTCATCTGGTGCTTTTAATCACTCCCATACTATTAATCAGATATCATCAATCACAACTTGATTAATTGATTGCTTGATAAATCAAAGGACCATCACAGATTGATTGTTTGATTGTTTGATAAGCAGCAAGCATTGTCTCAAAGTCACTAATTCCCCTCCCCTCTTCTGTCTCATTAGAAATACACTTTTTATGAGTATTCAATTACATGAAATTTTAATCACCTTTTTACCTTACCCATTTTTCAAGTAGCCTCCAAGGACACCCAATCCTCTTGAGCCAAAATATCACCCAAGTTAAATCTTTTTTTTCTTAGGTTTTTTGGTTTATGCAAGGCAATGGGGTTAAGTGGCTTGCCCAAGACCACATAACTAGGTAATTATTAGGTATCTGAGGCTGGATTTGAACTCAGGTATTCCTGACTCCACAGGCGGTGCTCTATCCACTGTACCACCTAGCTTCCCCAAGTCAAATCTTTTTATGAATTATTTGTACCCCTTTCCCCAAGCCTATTTTCTCCCATACTTTGCTCCTGCTTCCCACCCAGGGTACATAACCCCTTGTTAAGTAAAGTAAGGATCGAGTCTAACCATGATTTAATTCACTATAATAATCTTAAAGGGCTCTAAGTCCTGTGAGGCTCTGAAGGTCTCATTTGAGAAATTTACAAATAATTGTGAGTTATGGGAGACACTGACTCAGCACTACCCAGTTTTTGATGCCCTCATCATAGAAACTGCTGTTACCACAGCAGAATTAAAGTGGGTCAAATTATACTTATACAAAGTATATTTAGCTTTTTACCATGACATGGTATATCATTCACATCTGAAATTTTTACAAATTGGAATGAAACTATCAGTTGAAGAGCAAGTACCTAACCTGGGAGCAATTTCCCTGGAATGAGTACCCTATTTGTACTAGTTTTGGTGAACAGGTGGCAATGAGAACTCAGACAGAGAAAAGTACACATAAAATGATGGAGATGACTGGATGTATATTTTAGGTTAATATAAAACTTATCACTTCAGTCTGTACAGATGAAAATTGAATAAAGTATGCTATAATCATGAACTTAGAAAGAATATCAGAGGTCATATACTTCCACCCTTTTCAAAATCAAAAATTCTTTCTAGATAAAAATAAGCTTTGACGTTTATATACCACTTTAAATTCTCAAAGTGCAATACAGATATTAAATAAATTCAACTCAATAAATATGTATTAATAATTGATTATGTACCACCATATGCTAAGCTTTATGAGGAAGAAGAAAAATAAGAAGAAGAAGAAATATAGATGAAGACAACACATTGTAGTGGAAACAGAAACAAACTGCAGGTGGAAAAAGGAAGTTAACTCATTTTAAATTTTCAACAGATTTTGGAAATTATTCAACTTTTCCAGTTGGATAAATTGAGGCTCAGAAAAATTAAATCACCAAGGTCACACAGCGCCAAGGCACCAAGAATTTAGTCATCTCTATGTGACTACATACTGAAATTAAACATAAAATAAAAAAAAAATTCTTCCCTCAAATAATTTACATTCTAATGAGAGAAAATACCACACCAAAAGAAATTGAACAGCTGTTTTCTGTTGAGGAATGGGATGAAAATTACAGCCACAGGAGCATGGTATTGAAATATGGAAGAAGCAAGAAGAACATAAAGGTAAATTTGTCTGGACACCTCATCAAAATCATGACCCTGTGTAGATTCACCAGTGTGAAAAGGGGTTTGGCATAGTGAAGAAATGATCTAAGGAAAGAAAGACTGCATGGGAAAAATGAATAAGATCAACCGGCCAAGATGGCTGAGACAAGACAGGCACTCTGTTAAGTGCTCCTCTTTCCCTTCAAAAAAAAACATGAAATAAACCTCTTAACAAAAATTTGATTGACAAAACCCAGAAAGAGAAGCTAGGAGAAGAACACTTACCAAGAAGATCTGTCTCAGGGGCTCCTGGGTGAAACAGGAGACAAGAGCAGAGGGTCAGCTTGTGGATAGCAGCTGGGGGAACTTAGAGGGTCAGCTTCAGCCATTGGTGAGTAGCAGGTGTGAGATCCAACTTTAGCTGCAGCTGGGAGTAGTGGAGCTACAAGAGGGTGAGTTACAACACAGAGTTTCAGAGCATGCCTGGAGAACAACCAGCTGGGCCAGGAACCTGAGCACTACACTTTCAGCAGAGCCCTTTGCTCAGAACAAACAATAAAAAACTCTACCCATGAAGGCTTGGGTTACAGAGTTCACTCAAGGGAAAGAGATTAACTCCCTCCCCCTGGGCTCAGCACACATTGTTCAAGGTCAACTCAGACCCTGCTGCTGAGGGCCCCAAACACTCCAGAAACAGCCACCAGCACTCCCTACTGACCAGCCCTTAGAATTACTCACCCAAGTGAACAAAGCCTCTAGGATCTTCAAAAGCAAACCTCTGAGAGCAAGGCCCCCCCACCTCCAACACAAGATCCTAGAAATATGAAGAAAGGCCAGGATAAAGGCAGACCATGGAGAAATACTTAGAAGAAATAGATTCTAACCCAGAGAGATCTAGCACTGCTGAGGAGAATATGATATGGTCTCCAGCACAGAAAGACTTCCTTGAAGAAATCAGGAAGGAGTTTAAAATCAATTGGAAAAATTGGGAAAAGAAACTCAAGAGAAAATTAACAGCTTGCAACAAGAAAACAAATCCTTGCAAAATGCAATTGGACAAATACAAAATGAGAATAACTTAGATCTTCAATTGGGCAAATGCAAAAAGAAAATAATTCTCTCAAATCCTCAATTGGGCAAAAGCAAAAAGAAAATGATTCTCTCAAAACTACGTTTGCACAGATGGAAAACTCCTTCAAAAACAGAATTGACCAACTGGAAAAGGAGTTGCAAAAGGTAAATGAAGAAAATTCTTCTTCTCTAAACAAAAGAATGGAATTGGTGGAAACTAATGACTTCATGAGACAACATGATTCTGTAAAACAAAACCAAAAGTTCAAAAAATACAAGAAAATGTAAAATGCCTCATCAACAAAATCACTGACCTTGAAAACAGATCAAGGAGGGACAACCTGAGAATTATAGGCCCTCCTGAAAACATTGAAAAGAAAAAAACACCTGGACTTATTATTACAGGATTTAGTGATAGAAAATTGCCCTGATATCATAGAGCCAGAGGTCAAAATAGTTATTGAAAGAATACATTGATTCCCTCCAGAAAGAGAACCTAAAATGAAAACACTAAGGGATATTGTGGCCAAATTCCAGAACTATCAGCTAAAAGAAAAAATCCTGCAAGGAGCCATAAAAAAAATTTAAATACCAAGGAGCCAGAGTAAGGATTATGCAGGACCTGGCTGCATCAACATTAGGGGATTAAAGGGCCTGGAATGAGATATTCTGAAGAGCAAAGGAATTTGGAATGCAGCCAAGAATCCACTAGCTTGTCCTCTTCCAGGGGAAAAAATGGACATTTAATGAAATGGGAGACTTTCAACATTTCCTGATGAAAAGAGCAGAGCTGAATATAAAATCTGGACATCAAACAAGAAGCTTAAGAAAATCATGAAAAGGTTAAAAAAGAGAGTAAAGAAAAACAGAACTGAAACTGACTCTATCCCCACTGGAAGAAAAAACTCTAATAGCTCTTGAGAATTGTAACCCTATTAGAGAGGATATACTTAGCCAGAGGTGATGGACACTCATGACTTTTCTGTGACTCAGATAGAAGGAATTAAAAACAATACCTCCATAGAAAAGCGGAACAGTAAGGAGACAAGAAGATGAAGGAGACTGAATGGGGTAAATCTCATTACATTAAGAGGTACAAAAGATCTATAGTAATAGAGGGAAAGAAGGGAGATGGTGAGAACCACCTGAATCTTCATCTCATCAGACTTGACTTAATGTTAACTTACACACACACTCAGTTAAATTAAGAAACTTATCTTACCTTTCAAGTATTAAAAGGGGAAAAGGGGGGGTAAGGTAGGGGTGAAAAGGGGGAACTAACAGAAGGAAGGGAAGGATGAAGGGGAAAAGAGAAAGGGGAAAGAAAGGGGAGGGGATTGATATAGCAGGGCAAACATATTGAAAGTGTTGTTATTCAGAAACAAAATACTGGGGAATATAGATAAAGGGGAAAAGGGGGAAAATACAAATAGAGGGAAGATAACATGAAGGCAACAAAGAGTTAGTAATTATAACTCTGAATGTGAATGGGATGAACTCTCCCTTAAAATGTAAGTGAATAGCAGAGTGGATTAAAAACCAGAACCCTAAAATATGTTCCTTACAAGAAACACATTTGAAGTAGAAAGATACAAAAAGATTAAAGGTAAAAGGTTGGAGCAAAATATATATTGCTTCAGCTGAGGTGAAAAAAGCAGGCATAACAATCCTTATCTCAGACAAAGCAGCTGCAAAAATAGATAGCATTAAAAGAGATAAGGAAGGAAACTATATCCTCCTAAAAGCTACCATAGACGATAAAGTAATTTTAATATTAAATGTGTATGCACTCAATGGTATAGCAGCCAGATTCTTAGAGGAGATATTGAATGAGCTACAGGAAGACAAAGACAGCAGAAATCTACTACTGGAAGACCTAAACCTCCCGTTCTCAGATTTAGAGAAATCTAACCATAAAATGAACAAGGAGGTAAATAGATTGTTAGAAAACCTAGAACTGATAGACCTATGGAGTAAACTAAATATAGAAAGAAAGGAATATATTTCATTTTTTCTGCAGTACATGGCATTTACACAAAAATTGACCATGTACTAGCACATAAAAACCTAATGATCAGTTGCAGAAAGGCAGAAATAGTGAATATATCTTTCTCATATCATAATGCAATAAAACTCATAGGCAATATTGGGCCAGGGAGTTATAGACTCAGAACTAATTGGAAACTAAATAACCTCATTTCAGAGAATGAGTGGATCAAGCAACAAATTATCCAAAGAATTAATTTTTTTATTCTAGATAATGACAATAATGAAAAAAATACCAAAACCTATGTGATACACTCAAGGTGACTGACAGGGGATATATTATATCTTTAAATGTTTGCATGAATAAATTAGAGAAAGAGGAAATCAATGAACTAATATGCAACTGACTTAATATGCAACTGAATATGCAACTGAAAAAAGTAGAAAAAAGAACAAATTAAAAGCCCCCAATTGAATTACAAATTAGAAATTCTAAAAAATTAAAGAAGTTAATAAAATCAAAAGAAAACTATTGAACTAATGAATAAAAGCAAGAGCTGGTTTTATGAAAAAAACACTAAAATTGATAAACCTCTGGCCAATTTGATTTAAAAAATGAAAGAAGAAAACCAAATTGCTAGCATCATAAATGAAAAAGGTGAACTCACTAATGAGGAGGAAATTAAAGTAATAATTTGGAATTATTTTGCCCAATTCTATGCCAATCATTTTGACAATCTAAGTTAAATTGATGAATATTTACAAAAAGATAAGTTGCCCAGATTAAATGAAGAGGAAATTAAAAACTTAAATAACCCTATCTCAGAAAAATAAATTTAACAAACCATTATTGAACTCCCTAAGAAAAAATCTCCAGATCCAAATGTATTCATCAGTGAATTCTTTAAAACATTTAAGGAACAGTATATTCCAATTCTATACAAACTCTTGGGAAAAATAGGTGAAGATGGAACTCTGTCAAATTCTTTCTATGACACCAATATGGTGCTGATACCTACACCAGAAAAAGTTAAAACAGAGAAATAAAATTATAGACCTCCCTGATAAATGCAAAAATCTTAAATAAAATCTTAGCAAAACGATTAAAACAAGTTATCATTAGGATCATACATTATGATCAAGTAGGATTTATTCCAGAAATGCAGGGTTAGTACAATATTAGGAAAATTGTTAGTATAATTAATTATATCAATAACAAACCTATCAGAAATCATATGATCATATCAATAAATGCTGGAAAAGCTTTTCACAAAATACAGCACCCAAAGCATCTAGCTGTTGGGATAAAAACTCTCTCTTCAATAAAAATTGCTGTGAAAACTGGAAGTTAGTATGGAAGAAACTTAGATTAGACCAACACTTCACATCCTATACCAAGATAAGATCAAAATGGATAGAGAATTTAGATATAAAAGCAATTATTATAAGCAAACTAAAAGATCAAGGAGTAGTTTATCTGTCAGATTTATGGAAAGGGGAAAAAGTTTATGACCAAGAAAGAGATGGAGATCATCATTAAAAACAAACTAGATAATTTTGATTACATTAAATTAAAAACCTTTTACACAGACAAAACTACTGTAACCAAGATCAAAATAAATGTAGGAAATTGGGAAACATTTTTTACAGCTAGTATTTTTGACAAAGGACTCGTTTCTAAAAATATACAGAGAACTGAGTCAAATTTTCAAAAAAAAAGCCATTCCCCAATTGTCAAATGGTCAAAGGATATACAAAGGCTATTTACAGCTGAGGAAATCAAAGCAATCCATAGTCATATGAAATTATTAGAGAAATGCAAATTAAATCCTCTCTGAGGTAACACTCAGACCTCTTAGACTAGTCAATATGACCAGAAAGGACAATAATCAAGATTGGAAGGGATGTGGGAAATCTGGAACACTGATGCATTTTTGGTGGAGCTGTGAATTCATCCAACCTTTCTGGAGAGCAGTTTGGAATTGTGCCCAAAGGGCAACAAAAATGTGCATAGACTTTGATCCAGAAATACCACTACTGGGTCTATACCATGAAGAGATTATGAAAAAGGGTAAATTATCACGTGTACAAAAATATTCAAAGCAGCCCTGTTTGTGGTGGCAAAGAATTGGAAATTAATTGAATGTCCTTCAATTGGGGAATGGTTTAACAAACTGTAGTAAATGTATGTCATGGAACACTATTGTTCTATTAGAAACTAGGAGGAATGGGAATTCAGGGAAGCCTGGAAGGATTTACATGAACTGATGCTGAGAGAGATGAGCAGAACCAGAAAAACACTGTACACCCTAACAGCAACATAGGGGTGATAATCATCCTTGATGGACTTACTCATTCCATCAGTGCAACAACCAGGGACAATTCTGGGTCCTCTGCAATGAAGAATACCATCTGTATCTAGAGAAAGAATTGTGGAGTTTGAACAAAGATCAAAGACTATTACCTTCAATTTAGAAAAAAAAATGTTATTATATAATTTTGCTATCTCTTATACTTTTCATCCCATTAAACTGAGATCAATGTGTACCATGGAAACAATGTAAAGACTAACTGAATGCCTTCTGTGGGGGGGATGGGGAAAGGGAAACAAGAAGTGAGGGGAAATTGCGAAACTCAAAATAAATAAAATCTTTCAAAAAAAAGAGGGAAAAATGAATAAACTGGGGTATAATAGTACTAATAACTGCCAATGTTTCCTAATAACATGAACAAAACTCTGCCTCCTCCTCCTCCTTAAACTCCCAAACCTGGGTAAGGTTACCCCTCCATATTTTCTGAAAGGCAACAAAATTTTGCCTAAAAGAAAACAAAATTTTGTCTGGAACTTGAGTAACTCTTGTTCTCTCCTTGCCCAAGTTTCTTGGTTGCCTAAGGATAATTAGGTGGATTTCTGAAGACTCTGTCTGTCACCATATCCTTCCTTGCTGATTAGATGCATTTCCAGATGTAGTTAAAAATATAGGGAAGGAACAATTCCAGAGAAGCTAAATGTTACATATCCTTGTAGTATTAGGAAACAGTAAAGTTTATTTTTTGGTTCAATACCTCCTTTCATCTTAACATTAAACTTCAACTAAGAGAATACTACTATTAGAGCAACATATATGAAAGAATGTAGTTTTCAGGTATTGAGAGAAGTTCCATGATGTTTGAACATATGAAACCTGGTGGAAAAATCCAGCTAGTATCTAATACTACAAGTAAGATCTGACTCCATTCCTTCCTGACACCAGATCAAGCACTCCATCCATTATCATATTGCCTTACATTCTGAACATATGATTATCACAGAATTCTGTTGGACTATGTTGAACATCCTCAGTGACAACAGAGTTATTATCTCATAAGAGTCTATAGAGCCTTCAAAAATCTAAAAATGATCTGTTCCAGTGGCTAATGGTAAACTTTGGTTAGATGATTGTGGTAGAGATAGACCTTGGTAAGAAACAACTCAGTAGCCAAAACTGTTCCCATTTGAGAGTAAAATCACAATTAACATAGAAAACCTCACAGAATCAACAAATAAAATAGATTATTTTTTAAATAATAGTTTCATAAAAGTAGCAATATATAGATAAACTTATAAAAATTATCAGTTTTCTTTATAGAATTAACAAAATTCAAGAGAAAAAAAAGGTAGGGGTGGCTAGGCGGCACAGTGGAAAGAGCACTGGCCCTGGAATCAGGAGTACCTGAGTTCAGATTCGATCTCAGACACTTAATAATTACATAGCTGTGTGGCCTTGGGCAAGTCACTTAACCCCACTGCCTTGAAAAAAAAGAGAGAGGAAAAAAAGGTGTTGACACTTGCTGTTTCTATTTCTTCTCTCATTCACTCTTCAACCTGATGCAATTTGGCTTTTATCCTCACAATTCAGATGAATATCCTTTTCTCAAAATTTCCAGATCTGATTTTACATATTATATATATATATATATATGATTTTACATATATATATATATATATATATATATATATATATATATATATATATATACATATATGTCATTATCCTCATTTCATTTGCAGTATTTGATACTATTGTCAACTCTCCTCCAGGGTATTTTTAGTATCTTTTGATTTATCTTTTACCTGTGTGATCATTCTGAGGTATAGGGTGTATTCAAGGAAAACTAGTTCCTCTGGTGTGAGGGCTGCAGAACCTTTTTCCAGGCTGTTTTCTACCATTGATGTCCATCGGAAATGCCTATCTCTCACCTCTTTCCATCATGGCCATCATGGCAGCTGAAGCAGACTCTGTGGAGCACTTAAGAGATTAGTTAGTCATCGAATATGTCAAGGGCATTTATTACATTTCAAATCATCACCAATTATCCTGACTCTTTTATATCTGGACTGTGATTACTTTGAAAGAGAGATGAGATTGATGACACTGTAACTCTGCCTCATTTAAATCCAATTTATCCTTGAATCAAAAGACATCACCTATAACATTCCAATCTCAAAGTCCTGTGGAAAGAGGCAAGTGACAAAGCAATGGGTGCAGATACTCTAAAAGTTATTATTGTAATCATGCACATGCATGATTCAGGTCATAGAGCCATCTCCTCACTAGAAATAGCAGTGGAATTCAGCAGCTCCCTAAGTGTCTGAGAAGCCTTTTAAGGATCCTACTGCTCACCTCTTACTGTGAGGAATGGGCTAGAAAAGGTACCCTAAACATTATCTGTTTTCTCAACCCTGACCTGATCATGGTGGCAGGTGAGGATCCAGTGTTGTGGTTTAAACACAAAATATGCTTCTTCAAAGAAGTTTTCACTCACCATTGGAGCAATAATATGTGCATACTCATAGACAATGCAAGATTCAATAGACCTGAAAGACAAACAGCTCTTGTTGCAAGATAACTCAGCATGTATCACATGCAGCCCAGTGAAACAAGACTGGCAAATGAAGGCCAACTTACTGAAGATGGAACTGGATACACATTTTTCTGGAGTGATTGAAATTAAAGGGAGCATCATGAAGCTAGGGTAGGATTTGCAATCGAAACCAATGTAGTCGAAACATCCGGGGCAGAGTCCAGATGGCGGCATGAAGCTAACATGCTCCTGGAGCTTTTTCTGTACCAAAGATAAATGAAGCCTCTACTCTGACATTCAAAATACAGATCCCACCAAGAGAAAGAGAAGATTGAAAGAAGTTTTCAACTGTAGACATCGTGGAGGACATTCGGTGAAGGTCTCTCTCTTTGGGGGGAAAGTGGAAGTAAAGTCCCTGAGATGGGAGAGCAGGAAAACCAGCAGACGGCTTGTAACCAACTTGACAACATTAGAGGTCCCAGCAGCTAGATAAGAAACCATAAGGGAGGACCCCAACCTCAAATAAAATCTGAACCCTGAGAAAACTGGGATAAAAGACAGGACTGGGTCTGGAAACAAAACTAATCTAGTCAACAAGCTTTGTATGCCTACCAAAAGAAGTGAGCAACAGGTTGATAATAATGCTATTGCCAGGTGCAGGAAAACATCACGCTATTATTATCTTCCTTTATTTACATAAAACTTTCACTGATAATGTAATCTTAGAGTTCCTATATCTGTATTTGTAGACAAATTTCTATTTCTTTTTATGTTAAAATATGTCTTTTTAAAAATATTTTGTCATATTTATGCTAATAATTACAGAAAAGTTAGCTTTGTATTATAAAAGTTAAATTTTGTGTTTTTCATTTTGCTGCTTTTTCTGACTCTATTACCTGAAATTATTATTTTGTTTGTGCTTTTGTGTTTTTCCTAAGGATCCCAAGGATTCTTAACATGCATAGATAAAATATTTATGTTTTTCTCTCTCCTTTGCCAATGAGAAGCCTTTTCTGTTAGTTGAATATTGAAAAGGTGAAAAATAAAATTAACAAAGAGGGAAAAGCTTGTAATTTTATCCATAGTCTGGGGGGGAACTCATAGAAGCTTCTCAAGTAAAGATTAACACTGTTAGACTTATAGTTTAGCAATATTATTTGGGCAACTGTTATAGATGTATCTGAGAGAAAAGTGATTAATAAAGCAATAAAAATGAGAAAATCATCTCCACATTGAAAATAACAGATTTTGAACTTCTGGATTAAGGTAAGTGGGGGTATAAGTAAAGATTAAAAAATTGTGAAATATTTTGAGTAACCTTAGAACCAAGAACTAATACACTTTATTGTTGATCATATTGACTCCCCAACTGAGTGAATTTTTGATGGATGGTTTCTAAATATACTTTGTATTCTTCTTACCTACTTGTCTGTTAAAAAAAAGGCAACACCCAGATGCTTCTTTGCTAATCTCATCCTGAACAACATTTTTTAATGAAACTTAAATATTTTGAACCAATGGGATCAACAAAACTTAGTAATTATTTTAACTAAAAGACTTAGGCTGAGTGAGAGTACTGGTTAAAGATGACTCTGAAGCTGACAACCTTAATGACTGAAAAATTTGTGGTAAGATCTAACCAAAATAGGGAAGTTTGGAGTGAGAAAGTGAACTGGGTATTAATAAGCACTTACCAAGTGCCAAATATTATACTTAATGGGATATAAAGAGAGGTCAAATGTTTTTCCCCTCTCTCAAGAAGCTCACAATCTAATGGAGGAGACAACATGCAAACAATTAAGTATAAATGAGCTATTTCCAGAGTAAATTGGCAATAAATACAGGGATTTAGAGGGGTCAGGAAAATTTCTTAAAGAAGGTGGAATGAAAAGGTATTTGTTTTAAATAAGTTTAAAAAAAGAAAGTTTTCTTTTAAAAGATCTAAGCACATAAAAAGGCTTTTTATACATTTTAAGTGCATGAAAATTAACTCAGTAATTTTAATCAATATTTTCCTGCCTCATTTGTGATGGTCATATTTTCTTAATTTTTTGTTATAATGTTAACTCCTCCATACTGTTAAAAAAAATCATTGATTTCCTGCCATAAATACATATTTGTTATGCTTAGTACCTTCATAATCATTGCCATAGTCTTTTGTGGGTAATTTTTTTTAACTTTTTTTGTTTTTTTGCAGGTTAATGGGGTTAAGTGACTCATTCAAGGTCACACAGCTAAGTAATTATTGATTTTCTGTGACTTGATTTGAACTCTGATCCTCCTGACTTCAGGACCAGAGCTCTATCCACTGAACCATTTATCTGTCCCCTTTGCTAGTACATTTTGAGACAGTATTTATATATTAAAATATATATTAGTTTTACTAAACTAGAATTCTCTTTCACTGCATCATCCTTATCTATTTTAGCTATCATAAATATTTTTTCTAGAGAATTAGTATGATAAAATAAAGTCTTCCTTCAATACTGAAACTGGCTTAAGAAGCATGGATAATATTTTTAAATATATGTGGATCATAAGGATCAATCTTATCCTGGAAGTTTTTATTTGGTTTTGGATTGCATTTTTTTTGGTCTCCTCTGTGGGAGATTATTTAGGGTTTTCTGAGATTGCATCATTGAATAGTAACACCTACTGTCTTCCAGTCATGGTAGGAGAAACTTTACCAACTTTACAATAAACAACCCTGCTGAAAAAACTGAAGCAATAGAGTTATGTGACTTGCACAAGATCTTTGAGGTAGTAAGCATGAAAATTTGGATTTGAACTCTATCCCTCTGATGCAAGAACCAATACAGTTTAGTGTCGACCATATTGACTCCCCGACTATGAGTGAGTATTCGATGGTTTCTAAATATACTTTTTATATTCCTCTTATGTACTTGTCTGTAAAAAGAAGACAACACCAAGCTGATTCTTTGCTAATCTCATACTGAACTTAATTTTTTAATGAAGCTTAAAATTGATTGCCATTATTTTTGCCAGGTGAGTCAAAAGACTAGTTTCAACTTGCCCATTTTTAATGAGGTTTTCAGGTCACTTTATGATGATATTTTTATATTGTCACCTTACCATGAATTGGTAGCAAATTATATATGAGGATTTTAAGACAGCAGCTGAGGAAAAATTAAAACACCCAGACAAAAAATGATTAACCACAAAGCACCAATATTTTAAAACAAAACAAATCCTCATATTAACCTTGCCCAGAAATGTAGCTCTGCATTTAAATTCATTTAAGTTCATGACCTCATCTTAATTAGATTAATTTATTTTATGAGTATATTCATTTGAAGTCTTGTTCATTCCCTTGTTTAACTATTTATTCATCTATTTATCCATTTCTTAGTTTAGTCAATTCTTTTCTTTCCTTGCATCCATAGTGTATAACTTAATGCTTGGCACTCATTGTTGGTAAATAGTTTCAATCATTTTACTGTTTCTGTAGTCATGTTGAATAGAATTTTTCAGTTCTTGATTTTGCTGTTGTTAATTATATAAATGCTGATGATTTATATAGATTTATCATATACTAAAATTTTAATATCATTAATGATGTTTTTCTTAATTGACAAAAGTATTTTGTTCTGAAGGTGACATATTCAGGGTTACATTTTCTTGACTGTTAAAAGATTAAAATTAAGGAAGAATACATACATTACAGAATGAATTTCTTGAATAGGAGTGTTTCCCCTGCTCCTAATCTTTATAATATATAATTATAACCTACTTACTAATATTTCACTTTAAAATTTGATATCAATATTCAGTAAGGATATTGTTTCTAGTTTTCTCTCTCTGCTTCATCGTTTAGGTATCAAAATCATGTTTCTTCCATAGAAAAAGGTTGGTTGAAGATGTGCCTTCTTTTTATTTTTGAAAAGTTTAAATAGTTTAAGAATTATTTGTTCTTTGACTTATAGCAATAATACTATATCTCTGTTTTGATAGCTGAAGATGAGTATTTGGCATTTCAGCATTTACTATAGCTAATATTCTTAAATAGTAGTGGAAGGATTATATTCTGTAATATTATGGGAAACAATTTTTTCTGGGTTAATGCTCTAATTCCAGTATGAATTATGTTTGTTGAATTGTCCAGGATGTTTTGAGATCTATATTGAGAGGACAAGGATTTGTCATCTTTTTTACTTATGTTTTACTAAGGAATTCACTTAAATCTAAAGTGTTAATTTCATTGTCATTGTCATTGTTGTCTCATCATCACCATAAATTATTTTGTTATTACTTATATAGATTTTGGTGACCTATATAGTTTAATTCTAGTCATTAATTAATATCTTGCTAGCAATTTAGTAACTGCTACAATTGAACATCTGCAGTAATGTATTATTGAATCTCTACCATATTTATGTATTCTTAATTGATTGAGATACCTGGGTTTCTAAGCATAGATGATTCTCTGTGAAATCTGGTAATTCTGCTTTGCCAGCATAAATGTCTGTTTTAATAAACAAATATTTATAACACAACCATTTGTTCTTTGTTTGAAGTTTCTTTTTAACACATTGATGTTTGACTTCCTTATGGATAGTTTGATTTCTCTCTTGAATTTTAGCTGATTTATGAGTTACTGCTATTGTTATTAATACTTTGCAGAATATGCTATCCTTTTTTATGTCCTTTATATCCATTGTGCCCAAATTTATAAAATCTTTTACAATTCTGTGTTTTTTTGCTTAATTGACCATTTATTCTGTTGTATAAGATCTTTATGATTTCCTTTCTATCAAGCAAAATCTTGAATTTTTAGTATTATGTTCAATGTCCTTTATAACCCTGTTTCCAACTCAATTTCCACTGTTTTCCTTTAAACTCTTTGAATCCAAGGAAAATAGTCTAGACATTGGTCAAGCTATTTAAACTTTCTAGCTGCAGCATTCTTAGGTGCAAAATGAGTGAATAGATGTCTATACTTCAATATCTTCCTTCACGCTGCAGGTTTACCATGTAATCTCCTCAACATCACCATTTAGTGATTTTTTTTCCCCTCTAGTTCTAAGTCCATTATCCCCAGGTTCATAAACATGTGACCTCGCATTTTTCTCTGATCCAGATTAAGAATTTTTGCATAGGATCATAGATATCAGAATTGTATCATTAAGTTCCAATCTTCCATTTTTTTCCAATTAGAAAATTGAGATAATAAGACATTAAATGACTTGCCTAAGATCACACACCTAATTAAGAAACAAAGTTAAAGTTTCATCCATATCAGATTCCAAGCTGCTTCATTCCTTTTTGCCACAGTTCTTTCTATTCCACTGGTGCAGCTAGGTGGCTCAGTGGATAGAACACCTGCCCTGAAGTCAAGAGGCCCTGAGTTCAAATCTGCCCTCAGGCACTTATTAATTGTCTAGCTGTGTGACCTTGAGCAAGTCACTTAAACCCATTGTCTTAAAAAAAATTAAAAAAAAGATTCACTCCAAACATCACTTCATTCATATAGACTTTCCTCATTCCCCATCTGGAATTAATCTCTCCCTTTAAATTGATATCAGATTATTTGTATTTTCTTATAGGCTTTAACATATTTTGCCTTGTATTATATTTATTTGTTTTCTTTTAACAACCGGATTGTAACCCTCAAATGATTTTTTTAAATGTGTCTCATCTGTGTCTGTATTCCCTACAACATTAAATGGAATGCCTTGATTTATTAATATAGGAATCAATCCATACATCACTAACTTGATAAATGGGAGAATAAATTTGAAATTGATTGATGGGAACAGGGGTTTTAAGCTCATCTTGGAACAATACAACAATTTGATCCCAGAATTTGTGATTAATTTTGCTTCTTAAAGTGATAAGAAAAAAATCATGTCTAATTGTCCATTTTCATTATGTTGACCCAGTAATTTAGGCCAAATGTCACCCCCTCTGTCATTTTATGCTATGCTTACTCAACCATGGAGAAAGATTCAAAAGAAAAACCACCTCTTTTAAGGTTTAAATGCAGCATGTATTTATGAAATGGATGTTTTTAAGTGCTGTTGCACATTATCTCATATTTATAAGACAATCTTACATAGATGGAACACATTAGGTTTTATAAATGTCCTGTCCATATAATTCATTTGATTTTTTATAATAATCTTATGATTTAGCTGATATATATTTTAATCCCTATTTTACAAATATAGATATTTTCTTTGTGATGCTATATAATTGCAAATCATGCAATAGCATGCTTTAAAAATTAAATTTTTAAGTAATACAAGAGTCAGTGAAAAAGGATTTGATAACTACAAGTTTGCCATAGCACATAAACACTGATAAGAATCAATCAATCAATAAATACTTATATAATGCATGCTTTATGGTAGGTGGTTTTATTGTAGGTGCTATGGTTCCAAGACCCCATAAGGAAATAGATTCTGCCCTCAAGAAGGTTACATTCTTTTGAAGGGTATTTTATTTCTGTTCTTTCTATCCCTTGGGTTAAAACTGGATTTGATACATAATAGGCCTTTAATAAAGGCAGCTAAGTGGTCCAATGGATAGAGCCCTAGGCTTAAAGTTAGAACAGAAACATCAAAGTATATAAGAAAAAAGCTTTCTGATTGATTAGGGAAGGCAAAAATGTATCCACAAAATACATACACAAATGAATATAAGGTAATTTTGAAGAAGTATTAGCAGAAACAGGAATAACACTTGTTTCAGATGGTGACATTTTTTGCTTAACTCTAAAAGAAACCAGAGATTCTAAATAGGAAATGGATAAGGAAGTGCCTTCCAGGCCCTTATTGAATGTGAGAGATAGTGTGGAAGTAGAATTGACAAGAGATGGCAACTGATTGAATATGTGGGAATAGAGGCAGTGATTCTCAGGTTGTAAACTTTAGTGGATGGAAAGATGGTGGTGCTTTTGACTGAAAGAGGAAGTTTACTAAATATGTGAGTTGAGAAGCAAGGAGAGGAAAGATAGTGAGTTTTGTTATGTACATTTTTTGTCAAATGGGCAGTTGTTGATATGTGACTAAAGCTTAGTAGGGTGACAATATAGAGTAGGATGTAATTTGCATAGATATAATCATTGAAGCCATGGAAACTGATGAGGTCACCCAGAGGAAGAATGTAAAAACAGTTTTTTGTAAAAACAAGAGATCTTATCTTGCAGAGAGCTATGGGGTACATCAGCAGTTAAATAGGACATGGATGATGATCCAGGGAAGAAGCTTGAGGAGGGAGTGTTCACATAGGTAGGTTAAGAACCAAAAGAAAATAATGTCAGGAAAACTCAAGGTAGAGAGATTATCCAGGAAAAAGGAATGATCAATAGAGTTGAGCACTGAAGAGAGGTCAAAAAGAATGAGGATTGTACACTAATTCATTGTTGGTTGAATCATGAATTGAGAAAATTGTTCTGGAGAGCAATTTGAAACTCTATCTAAAAGGTCATAACACTACATACCTTTGACCAAGCAATACTATTACTGGCTATATATTCTAAAAAAAGATTTTTAAAAATAGGGGGGTGGGGAGAAAGACTTGTTTGCACAAAAATATTTATAGTAGCTCTTTTTTTGGTGGCAAAACCTGGAGATTGAGGGTATGTCTATTAACTGAAGAATGGCAAACAATTTGTGGTACATGATTTTAATCCAGTACTATTGTCCTATAAGAAATGATGAGCAAGATGAATTCAGAAAAACCTGGAAAGGCTTACATGAACTGATTCAAAGTGAAATGAGCAGAACCAGGAGAACACTGAATGCAGTAAGCAATATTGTATTATGATCCAATTTTGAATGAAAGTTATTGTCAGCAATATAATGAACCAAGACAAGTGCAAAGGAATCATAATTAAAAATTCTATCCACCTCCAGAGAAAGAATTGATGGAATCTGAATGCATTCAAAGCACATTATTTTATTTTTATGGGTTTTTTATTTTGTGCTTTTTTGTAACATGAATAATATGGAAATATGTTTTATATAATTGTACATCTTAAGCTCACTTTCTCAGAGGAGGAAGAGGGGAAGCAGGAGAGAGAGAATCTGGAACTTAAAAACTTTAAAACCTAATGTTAAAATTGTTTTCATAAGCAATTGGAGAAAATAAAAATATTTTTAAAAAGAAAAGAACTTGAATATTTGAATTTAAAACCAAATGACAGAGTTCAGAGATGAATGTGACTGAGAAATGGCAAAAAATACATTAAGAAGATGCATGATTACAAAAAAAAGATGTGAACTGGTCTTATAGTGAGAATGAGAGCAGTTTGAGTTTCAGTTATACTGCTACCACTACAGAGGTAGTTAAAGGCGCAAAGGATCTACATAGAAACCATACAGGATATTAAGGACTTGGGTTGTTTATTAGGGAAGAAACAACATAAATTGCAATCACAGATCCTTCTAAATTCCTACTGATGAAGACTACAGAGAGGCCAAGTAGCTTTTTGAGTTCACACAGTTAACAAGAGGCAGAACCAGGTCTTGAATTAATATACCCTCTTTTCCACACAAGTGCCCTTTCTATTACATAATTTTTTTTTAAACTGCATCCCCTGAGCTTAGAATCATCAAGGATTTTTTAATTGGTGTTATTGCAACTGTTCTCATGGGGAATGGGGAAAAGGAGGAAGGGAAGAATTGATAAAGCATACTTTTCAACATTTTCCTTGAAACAATTTGGTCAAATGGAATTAAAATGCCTTTCTTACAATTTCTGACTTCTACTTTTATTAGTCCTGCTGTTATTCTGTTCCTGTTTTAGGAGCTGAACAATTCAGGTTTTAGCCATGATTTTTTTTTTTTTGGATAATGTCATGTTAGAAATTCTAGTTAATGTCAGACTTAATCTAGCTCAGTGATTTCATATGGCAGAGGATGATTGCAGTGGCATTTTTTATGTTGCAACACTTAAGCAGTCATTTTGAACATTTTAAAGTATCATTTAAAAATTAGAGGTCACCTTACCTATTATGCTCTAATGTATAAAGGATATTTTTAATATGTGCTTTTCCCCCCATTCCTTTATCGAGGGGAAAAATTACATATTTGAAATTCAAGGCACTTGATTGCAAAGGCAGTTCCAAACTTCATAGAAGGAAAAACCTTCCTAAAAGAATTTTCAAACCAATGTAATGGGATGCCTTGGGAAGTAATAAATTTCTTGTTATGGAGCATAGGGTTGGTGACCCTTAATCTAGAGTTCATGACTGTTTTTATTTTTCCATTTGGTGAAAGCAAAATTTAGGGTATAGGGAGGTAGGAAGCATGGAATAAAAAGAGAAATGAAATAGCATGGAAGTATAAAGCATGTTTCCCCCATTAGATTGTGAGATCCTTGAATGGAAGAACTGTTTTTTGACTTTTTTATATCCTCTGTGCTTAGCACAGTGACTGGCACATAGAAAGAACTTAATTGGAGAAGAGCAAGAATTCAAAGTAATGAAAAAAGTAGAAGGGAAGGATGAGGGGAAATGGCTTAGATGAGGATGGGGAAGGAAAGGAAGAATGGAAAAGGAGAATAGGGAGAGAAGGAAAAAAGAACAGGCAAGTGAAGGATACAAATGGAGAAGAGTCCAAGAAGAAAAAATAGGAAAAAGGATGAAAGAGGAAAGGTTTAAAAGAAAGGAGGAGAAGAAAAATGCAGAGAGGGGGAAGGGAAGAAGAATGAAGAAAAAAGGAGAGGTAAGAGAAGTAAAAGGAAAGGAATGGAGAAAATAGAAGGAAAAGTTAGACAAATAGAAGTTAGGGAGAATGTAACAGGAAGAGGGGAAAAGAGAAAGAAAGGTTGGAAATAATAGTGAGAAAGGAGAGGAAATGGGGAGAATTGGAAGCAAGAAAAAATGGATTAAGTTTTAATTAAGCATCTGTTATGTGCCAGTCATTTTGCTAAACACTTTAAAAATGTTGTCTCCTTGAATGTCACAAACAACCCTGAAAGGAAGATGCCTGTTATTATTCTCATTTTAGAGTTGAGAAACCTGAAGGAATGGCGGTTAAGTGACTTGTTCAGGGTCATTCAACTAGGACATTTCTGAGGTTGGATTTGCAATCAAGTCTATTTTTATCTTCAAGCACAATACGCTCTCTACTGTACCAAAAAGGAAGAAAAAGAATGAGTTAGGAATCATCTGACCTGAATAGCAGTGTAGATATCAATTAACTAAGTATTCCCAATAACAACAGACATATACAGGAACTGTTTCCCTGTTCTGGAGTTCAACCTTCATTCATCTTCTCAAATGTGGCCAAAGGTTTCAACACAGTGTTGTTTCTGGTTCAAAAACAGAGCAAAAATCTTTTGCAATTGTTTAACATTCTGAACTTTTCAAAGTGTGTTTCTACATCTGTTATTGCATGAGATGTTCACAAAACCACCATGAGGGAAGGACAGAAAAAAAGACAGGGAGCATTATCCCCATTTGACGTAAGAGGAAAAGTAGAGAGGGGTACACATTGAGCAGAGTCAGAGAACTAGTAACAACATTTTCTGATTCCAAGTGCAGAGTATTTATTTCCCATTGCACCATAGTGTCCATCAACAGGCATTAGCAAAGAACAGACATAAGAATTGGGAATTCTTTTAACTATTCAGGTTAAAAAAGGTCCTCATTAAAATTTAACACTATCCCTAGAGTGAGAACCTTTGGCGTTTCAAACATCATGACTGTTGTTAATTACAATAGATGAATAGTTCCCCAAAACTACCTCAACAAAAATTGATTTCACATGCATTAAAGTTTATTACCTACTCCTAAAAGTCTAAATCATTTTGTTATCACTTCTTAGACAGTTGGCTCAGCAGTGGCCAAGTAGAAAGGTCAAGAAAAAAAAAAAAATATATATATATATATATATACATATAACTTAATGAAATCTGCTTTATTTTGTAGATTTGCTTTTGTTTTTGTTTTGCTTTGTTTTGCTTTATTGTTTAAGAGAATTATGAACCTTATAGTGCTATCAAAGATTTTCTTCATAATTAAAGGTAGTTTCATAGAGGCATAATAGACCTGGTTATAGAATACCTGGGTTCTAATTCTTCTGTATTATTCACTTTCTTTGGGATACTGTAAACCACTCAGTCTCCATGACTTGATTTGTTTATCTGTAAGGAAGGATTGTAAAGTCAAAATAAAATAAAATTGAATAAGTACAAAAGAAGGCTAAAATAGATTATCTCCAAGGTCCTCTTCTGTTGATGACGTTCTAGATAATTTTATTGAAAGCAATTTCAGTTGTAGTTCCAGAAGATTGTATTTAGTACAGGTAAAACACCAGTCCAAGTCTCACATCAACCATGAAACTTGGTAGTAGGAGAGACTCATGCTAGAAGCACAATATCCAGAGAAGAGACAACAAAGTCAGTAAGAGCAAGTCCATGCCAGGTAAGGAATGGTTGAAGGAATGCAAGACATGTTTAACTTGGGAAAAATTTGAATTACTCATCAAATATAGAAAGGTCTATTACATGGAAAGGCAATTGGGCTACTTTACTTGGTCCAAAAAGACAGAATAACAATCAATGAATGGAATCTGTAATTAGGAACAATGGATAGAAGTCAAGAAGACAGGAGTTTAGGTGCCATATGAAAATCTATCTAAAAGAAGAATTAATTGCCTAAGGGAATTATCTCCTCTTCACTGGAGATCATCTAGGGAAGAATAGTTGAACACTGGACAGTTCTATTGTAAAGGATACTTTTGAACAGAATGGACAAGATGACAATTGACCTTTCCAGTTCCTCAACTTTTTGTTTCTACTCTCTCTCTCTCTCTCTCTCTCTCTCTCTCTCTCTCTCTCTCTCTCTCTCTCTATATATATATATATATATATATATATATATATATATGTATATATAATTTGCCCTATAAAAATATATCTTTTTGAGTTCCTGAACTCTTCACATTCCATTTTAATGTCTAACCCCATCCTATTATTTCTATCTAGTATTTATTTCCCCTTCTTCACTACATAAAGACTATATGTTTTTTAGGAAACAGTCCAAGTCTCACAATAATTATGATACTTGGTAGAGAACTCATGCTATAAGAACCAGATTGTAGAACCACATTATCTCCAAATTAAAAAGCATCTCAGTATCTATCTAGCCAAACCCTTACTTAACTTAGGTTATTCTGGACAATTTGTCCTACAATTAATCATCCAGCATTAAAGTGGAAGATTTGTGCTTTGGAAAAAAATTACTAATATAACTCCAATGGCTTCCTATTCCACATTTAGTTAGCTTTGCCAATCAGAATCAAATATAAAATCTTATGTCTGACATCTAAATACCTTCACACTAGAATTTTCTTACTTTTTCAGTCTTCTTAAAACTTATGTTCCCCTTTATTCATTCTATGATCTATTTGCTATCTCTCAAACGATATTTTCTTTTTTCTCTATCTTTCTTTTCCATATCATGTTGTCCATCTTTGGAATGTGCTCTGCTCACCTCCATCTGCAGCTTTTTTTCCCCATCTCTAAGTTCCCTTGGTTTCTTTCAAGATAGGGCACAGATATGGGGCGAGGTCAGGAGGGACCTGATTCCAAATCTGGCTCAGACACTTAATAATTGCCTAACTGTGTGACTTTGGGAAAGTTACTTAACCCCATGACTTTAAATAAATAAAATTTTTTAAAAAAGGATAGGGCACAGATCCCACTTAATACAAGAGACCTTTCTCTCTTCCCCATACCCCCTTCCTCACTGCTTTCCCTCTGATTTTACCTTCCTTATTAAAATGTTATTTTTCCAACTCAGAGGTTATTTTCTTTTTAGGAATTAAATGCATTGAATTCTTATTATCCAAGAACAAAGGGCATACATACATACATATATATATATATATATATATATATATGTACTTTCTATGTAGGTCTTAAAATATATTATTATTTCATTTGATCCTCACAACTGGGAGAGATATGTGCTATTCTTATAGGCATTTGATAGATGCAAAAACTGAGGCAGAGATCAAGCATTTTGTCCAGTTCAGAAGTATCTGGTCTTCCTGACTCCAGGCTAAGTGCTCTATCTGTTGTACCACCTACCTACCAGCAAAAGATCATTAAATGAAAGTATTGGACAGGTTGCAGTATTTAAGAGTATTCAAAGCTATCCTAAATTACAGCAAAGATGCCTCAAAAAGTAAGCTTTTATTCACTGGAAATCTTCAAATAGAAACTGAGCAATGACAACCTCTCAGGTATTTCATTTGTTTGTTTGTTTTTGGTAGCTCCTATTTCTTTCTTTGCATTCTCAGTGCTTAGCTCAATGCCTGGTCCATAATGAAGACTTTTGACTAAGTGACTGACTTCAGTCTCCTCATTTTCAGAAAAGGGACTTGGCTTCAGAGCTCCTGGACTTGCTTGGTCTATTGTATTTTCCAAACCACTACACTGATTTCACAAAGCCTAAAGTCACATATTCTCTTTCTTGGCTGCTATAAATTTGGCATATTAGTTCTTCTGCATCCCTATATGTAATGTTAATCAAGTTACTCTTCATCTCTGGTCTTAGCTATCTTCATTTGTAAAATAATAGGACTCTACCAGATGATCTTTAAATGTCCTACTCTGTTCTCCTGTAGTATTTCATTCCAACAACCTTTTATAGAAAATTGAATGTTTAAACTGGAAGGAAAATCAGATACTCTTTTCCAATTCTTCCTTCTCATTTTACTATTGAGGAAAATGAGGCACTGAAAGGGATGCTAAGTCACATACTGATTTCTAGAAAGGGAGTCAGAGCCCAGGTTTACTGGCTTCTAATAAAAACACTCTCTTCTATCTTATACTTACAATTCAGCTCCAATACAAAATGCTTGCCCTTAGTCGATTTCTTATTACTTTTGCTTTCTCCACACCCAAAGTTTCACATTTCATCTTTTACTGGATTGGAAATTCATTCCAAGTAAGGATTCATTAGTAGAATCATGTAGCCTCAGAATTAGAAGGGAGCTCATAAGGCATTTAGTTTATCTGATACCTGGAGTATTCCCTGAAACAAAACTCATGAGAATTGGTCATCTCCCAACTTCTTATTATTTTTTGGTGGGGGGGGGTGTTGCAAAGCAATGGGGTTAAGTGATTTGCCCAAGGACACATAGCTAGGTAATTATTAAGTGTCTGAGAGAGAGTTTGAACTCAGATCCTCCTGACTTCAGGGTTGCATTCTCTCCAGTGCACCACCTAGCTGTCCCTATCTCCCAAGTTCTAATTGAAGACCTCCAATTATGAAAAGTTTCTTATTTCCTGGGGTAGCCAGTTCTACTTAAATTGTCTCTAAATGTAATAGAGTCTTTACTGACAATAAATGGAAACCCATCTCTCTAGGACTTCCACCCACTTGTCTCAGTTATGTCTTTTTTAATTCTAGATCGATGTTTTGTTTTTCCAAATACATGTTATGAAAGTTTTTCAGCATTCATCCACTTGCATATTTATAAAGTTACATATTTTTCTACTACCCTCCCTTCTCACCCCTCTCCCAACAATGGTAAATAGTCTGGTAAAAGTTGTCTAATTTAACATGTTTGTATATATATATGTATATGATAATATATGTATGTGTGTTAATATATGTATGTTGAAATATGTATGTATATATTATCATTTTTGGGAATGAGGAATTAGGACTAAGGGAAAAAATAAAACCATGGAATAGAAAGAAAAAAATACAAGAGAAATTTTTTTAAAAAGCGAACATAGTATTCATTCAGATTTTGTGTGTGTTTTTTCCCCTTAGATGTGGATATTGTTATCTCAGGCCCCAGAGGATGGTCTTAGATCTCTAAACTACTGAGGAACTCCATTCATCATAGTTGATCCACACACAATGTTGTTTATATATTCAATATTCTCTTCATTCTGCTTACTTCACTCAGCATCAATTAACGTAGCTCTTTTCCTGATTTCTAGAGTTCGAGCATTCTTGATTTCTTATAGAAAAATTGGTACACATAACATTCATATACTATAACTTTTTCAGTCAATTCTCTAGTTGGTGGACATCCACTCTAATTTCAATTCTTTGCCATTATAAAAAAGAGCTACCATAAATATTTTTGAATGGGGGGTAAATTTTCCCATTTTTTATGATTTCTTTTGGACAAAGGCCTAGTATTGGTATGGCTGGGTCAAAGAATAAGATCGGTTTTATTGGTCTGGAGACATAGTTACATATTGCTTTCCAGAATGGTTGGATTAGCTCACAATTCCAACAACAATGCATTACTGGTCCAATCTTTCCAGAACCTGTCCAAGATTGATTATTTTCCCTTCTTGTCATCTTAGTTAAACTTATTGCTGTGAGGGCATTCTTCATCATTGTTTTAATTTGCATTTCTCTAATCAATAATTATTTGGAGCATTTGTTCATATGATTATACTTAGCTTTGATTTCTTCATTTGCTAACTACCTATTCCTGAGTAAATTATACTCTATATTAATGGCCCAGACATGAAATACCATAGATTCCCACTTAAATTTAAAAATCTATCCCACCCTACAAAGAAATAGAGGTGAAAGGGAAAAGGGAAAAAGTGACTGTTAAAAGGGAAGGTTAAAGAATAAGTAAAAGTAAACTGTAAGTTAAAATTTAAAAGAAAAAATAAATGGGAAAGGATCAAAACATTGATGAGGAGGAATAAGAGGAAAAGAAAGAGAAGTACAAATGGGGAAAGATAGAATGGAGGGAACTAGATAATTAGTCATCTTAACTGTGAATATGAATGGGATGAGCTTTCTCATAAAATGGAAGCAGATAGCAGAATGGATTAAAAACCATAATCCTACAATATATTGTTTAACAAAAACACATTTGAAGCAGAGGGATATGCACAGGGTAAAGATAAAAGACTGGAGCAAAATATATTATGCTTCAGCTGAAGTAAAAAAATCAAGGAGTGGCAATCCTGATCTTAGAAAAGGTAAAAAAAAGCAGTTCTCATGAAAAGGGATAAGGAAGCAAACTACATCTCCTTAAAAGGCACCATAGTCTATGAAGTTATATCATTATTAAATATATATGTCCTAGTGATATAGTGTCCAAACTCTCAGAGATGAAACTGAATGAATTATAAGGAGGCATAGAAATAAAACTGTATCAGTAGGGAACCACAACCTCCCTCTCTTAGTACCAGAAAAATCTAACTACAAAATAAACAATAAGAAATTTAAGAAGATGAAGAAAATTTCAGAAAACCTAGATATGATAGACCTCTGGAGAAAACTGAATGAGGGTAGAAAGGAATATCAGTTTTCTCAGTAGTACATGGCACCTATACCAAAAATTGACCATATACTAGGATATTAAAAACCTTGAATGCAAAAAGACAGAAATAATAAATGCATATTTTTCAAATAATGATGCAATAAAATTTCATACAATTAAGGGCTATGGAAAGATAAACCAAAATTTAATTGAATACTAAATAACTTAATTTTAAAGAATGAGTGCATCACATGGAAAATAATAGAAATGATCATTTCATCCAACAAAATGTTAATAATGAGACATCATACCAAATTTTATGGGATACAGTAAAGCAGTTTTTAGGGGAAATTTTACATCTCTAAATGTTTATATGAATAAAATGGAGAAAGAAGAGATCAGTGAATTTGGTATGCAACTAAAAATAGCTAGAAATAGAACAAATTAAAGATCCTCAATTAAATACCAATTTAGAAATTCTGAAAATCAAAGGAGAGATTAATAAAATTAAAAGCAAAGAAACAATTGATCTAATAAATAAAACTAAAAACCAATAATATAGATAAATTGTTGGTTAATCTGTTTTTTTTTTAGGTTTTTGCAAGGCAAATGGGGTTAAGTGACTTGCCCAAGGCCACACAGATAAGTGTCTGAGACCTGATTTGAACCCAGGTACTCCTGACTCCAAGGCTGATGCTTTATCCACTATGCTACCTAGCCGCCCCGGTTAATCTGATTTAAAAAAAAGAAAAAAGAGCATCTGATTACTGTAACAAAAAATAAAAAGGGTGAAGCCAACAAAGAGGAAGGAACTAAAGAGGTAATATTTTTCCCAACTGTATGTCAATAAATTTAACAACCTGAGCAAAATGGATGAATATTTACAAAAATACAGGCCACTCAGATTAAAAGAAGAGTAAATAAAAATATTTAAATAACCCCCCTTCAAAAAAGAAATGGAAGAAACCATCAATAAATTGCCTTTAAAAATCCCTCTAGATCCAAATGGATTTATAATAGAATTTTACCAAACATTTAAGGAGCCATTAATTACAATTCTACATAAACTTTATAGTTTTTTAAAATAGAAGAAAGAGTTCTGAAAAATTCTTTTTTCTGACACAAATATGGTACTGATACCTAAACAAGGAAGAACAAAACAGATAAAGAGAATTATAGACCAGTCTCCCTAGTGAACATTGAAGCAAAAATCTTAAATAAAATTTTAATAAAGCTATTACAACAAGTTATTATTAGGACAATACACCAAGATCAGGTAGGATCTATAACAGGTAGACAGAGAAGGTCCAATATTAGGAAAGAACCTTAGCATAATTGAACATATTAATAATAAAACTGACAGAAATCATTTGATTATCTCAATAGATGCTGAGAAAGTCTTTGACAACATTCCACCATTCATTCCTAATAAAAACACTAGAGAATATAGGAATAAATGGATTTTCCTCAAAATAATAAACAGTATTGATCTAAAACCATCAACAAATACTATATTTCTCCATATGTAAGATGCTCCCATATATAAGACACACTTTAATTTGGGGGCCCAAAATTTGAAAAAAATACATAAAGTTATTGAACTCAATTTTTATTCATCATGAAATTCAAGAACCTTCTGTTCATAGCATCTTTTGGGCAAAGCTGGTGTGTGGTCACATGTAGTCTGTTTCATGGACCTGAAGCACCAACTGTGTCCTCCTTTGAAATCAGTAACTTCCTTTTCATCAGTAATTCTTGTTGCCTCATGCTGAGTCATCTTTGTAGACACAAGAATTCCAGTTGCTCATTGCTCTTCAATCCATTTATTCAATTCTCTCTCCATGCCTTTCATGACCTTCTTCTGTTATAGCTTTTTCAGTAGGGTTTCTTCTTCCCATAGTCGATCTCAGATTGTTTTCTCAATTAGAGGAGGACTAAACTGATGTTCAGCAGCACAATTTCCATTCACTTTTGCAAACTGGATCACTTTGAACTTGAATTCAGTACTGTACAAAAATCTTTTTTGAGCCATTTCTGGGCAGAATATGGCAAAATGTAACCCAATATACTAGTAACAAATATGAAACAATGAGCGTAAAGATAAAAAGCACAAAAAAGCAGGAAATGCAAGTAAAACAATCTACAACAATGAGCTCAAAAACAAGTGTGAAAAAGCAGGAAATACAAGAAAAAAAATCTACAACCATGGTAGTCAGCCTCCCAGACTTTAGACACCATTTTTTTTAAATAGGTGCAACTCTTACATGGGGAAATAAGTTAGAATATGTAATGGGGATTACCTAGGAGAATTTCCAGTAAGATCAGGGATTGGAAAAAGGATGTCTATTATCACATTACTATTCAATAGTTTTAGAAATTTTAGCTTTAGCAGTAAGAGAAGGAAAAAAGGAAATGAAAGAATAAGAATTGGCCCTGAGGATGCGAAACTTTCATTCATTGTAGATATTATGGTATATTTAGAAAACCCTAGAAAATCATCTAAAAATCTACTTGAAATAATTTACAAATTCATCAAAGCAGCAGGATATAAAATAAAACCATATAAATTATTAGTATTTCAATATATAAATAGCAAGGCCCAAGGGCAAGAGATAGGGATAGCATAAAAGACTTGTAAAATTAACTCCCAAGGCAAACACAGAAATTGTAAGAACACAATTACAAAACACTTTCCATGCAAATAAAATAAGATATAAGAAAGTGGAAAAATATTAATTGCTCATGATTAGGTCATGCTAATATAATAAAAATGACAATTCTACCCAAATTAAATTACTTATTGAGTACCATATCAATAAAACTAATAAATAACTATTTTATAGAGCTAGAAGAAAATAGTAATAACATTCATCTGGAACAATGAAAGGTCAGAATATCAATATAACTATTAAAAAGAATGTAATGATAGGTGGCAAAGTGGACAGAGCACTGGCCCTGGAATCAGGAGGAACTGAAGTCAAATCCAGCCTAGGATGCGTTATAATTACCTAGCTGTGTGAACTTGGGCAAATCACTTAGCCCCATTGCTTTGTAAAAAAAAAAACAAACTGCAACAATAAAAATAACATAATATGGCAGTCTTTAAAATTTCCTGGTACTGGTTAAGAAATAGAGTAATGGACCAGTGAATGAGGATCGCTACAAAAGAAAGAGTAGTAAATGACTGTAATAATCTATTGCTTGACAAGTCCCAAGACATTAGCTTCTGGGATAAGAACTCAGTCCAATAAAAATTGTTGGGGAAATTGAAAATTAATATAATAAAACTCAGCATAGAGACATATCTCATACCCTATACCAAAATAAGGTTAAAATGGGTAAAGGATATAGACATTAAGGGAGCTACTACAGACCAATTAACATGTCAAGAAATACTCTATCTAGGGGCAGTTAGATGGTGCAGTGCATAGAGCACTGTCCTGGAGTCAGCAGGGCCTAAGTTCAAATGTGACCTCAGACATTCAATAATTACTAGCTTATGACCTTGGGCAAGTCACTTAACCCTATTCTGCCAAATAACGAAAGAAAGAAAGAAAGAAAGAAAGAAAGAAAGAAAGAAAGAAAGAAAGAAAGAAAGAAAGAAAGAAGGAAGGAAGGAAGACTCTATCTGTCAGATTTATGGAAAGAGGAGAAAATTATGATCAAAAAGGAAATAGAGTACTTTATAAATGCAAAGTGGAAGGTTTTGACTATATTAACAAAAAATTTTGCATTAATAAAACTAATGCTGCTAAGGACAGAAGGAAAACACAAAACTGGGAAACTATCTTTACAGTCAGGGGTTCTGAAAGAGGTCTCATTTCTAAAGTATATAGGGAATTCAATCAAATTTATAAGGTTACAAATCATTCTCCAATTGATAAATAGCCAAACGATATAAATAGTTTTCAAATGAAGAAATTAAACCTATATATAATCATGAAAAAATGTTCCCAATCATTGCTGATTAGAGAAATGCAAATTAGAACAACTATGAGGTATTACCTCAAACCTAGCACATTGACTAAGATGACAAAAAAGGGAAAATGATTAATGTTGGAGAGGTTGTGGGAGGTTTAGGACATTGGTGCACTATTGGTGGAGTTGTGAACTAGTCCAACCATTCTGGAGTGCAATATGGAACTATATTGAAAGAGCAATAAAACTATCATTCCCTTTGACCCAGCAATACCAATACTAGGCCTATATAAAGAAGAAATAAATAAAAATGGGAAAAGTCTCACATGTTCCAAGTTGTTTATAGTGGCTTTTTTTTCGTAGTATCAAAGAACTGGAAATTGATGCCCATCAGTTGAGGAATAGTGTATGAATTTTATGGTGTATTATTGTTCTTTAGGAAACCATGAATGGTCGGACTCTAGAGAAGCATGTAAAGAATTACAGTAACTGGGGCAGTTAGGTGGCACAGTCGATAGAGCACTGGACCTGGAGAGAGGAGGACCTGAGTTCAAATGTGATCTCAGACACTTAATACTTACATAGTTCTGTGATCTTGGGCAAATCACTTAACTCCATTGCCTTGCCAAAAAAAAAGAAAAGAAAAGAATTATAGGAACTGAATGAAGGGAGCAAAACCAAGAGAACATTTTATATATAAACAACAACATTGTCAGTGTGATCAGCTTTGTTGGATACAGCTCCTCTTAGCAGTTCAAAAAGCTAAGACAACCCTGGAAGACCTATTATGGACAAGGCCATCTAGATTTACATGAAAAAAAAAAAAAAGAAAGCAAAACAAAACAAAAAATTACAGAATTTGAATGAGCAGAGTGTTCCCTTTTGAAAATTTTCTGTTTTCCTTCCTATCCCATGATTTTCTTACTTTTCACTTAGTCCTAATTCCTCAGTAAAAAAATAACTAAAATGTAAACATGTTAAAGACAAATATGCATGTACAATGTTCACAAGACTGCTGCTGAGGGGAGGATGGTTGGAAGGGAGAGTGGAAGAAAATTGTGTAACTTATAAGTATGCATGAGAACAAATACTGAAAATCTTTCATAACATGTAAGTAACAAAATAAAATAACTAAAAAGAGGGAAAAAAGAAAACTGCTTTTCATATCATTTGATCATTTATCAATTGGGGAATGACATGTAACCTTATAACTTTGATTCAATTCTCTATATAATTTTGAAATGAGACCTTTATCAGAATCCCTAGTTGTGAAAAATGTTTCCCAGTTTTTTTTTTGTTTGTTTTCCTTCTAATCTTGATTGTATTGGTTTTATTAGTGCAAAAAAAAACAGATAAGCCTTTGGACACTGAAAAGAATATATCTAACTTAGCTTCTATATGAAAAATGAGGATGCCACAGAGAAAGAACAATGAATTTAGAGATGGACAGCTTCAGTTTAAATTTTTATTTGCTCCTTGTCTAATGTGTGACTTTGGACAAATCATTTTTACTCTCTAGGCCTTAATTCCCTCATTTATAGCATAAGGTGCTTCCACGGGATGATCTCAAAGGTCATTACTTTTAAATCCTATAAATTTATGAATCCTTCAAATATTTTCTGGCAGATAACACAGCAGGCATCTAGATAGTTCAGCTGAGCCTAGAGTCAGGAAAAACCGGAGTTCAAATTTGGCTTCAGACATTTATTAGATTTATGATTCTGGGCAAGTCTCACTTAATCTCTGCTTTATTTTCTTAAACAGCAAAATGGAAATGATAATAGTCTCTATTTCTCAAAGTTGTTTTGAACATCAAATGAAGTAATAGTTTTAAGTGCTTAGTATTGTGCCTGGTGAATAATGTGTTCTGTATAAATGCTCTTTCTCTTTCCCCTGACCTGCTTACTGTCTTCTCTAGGTTCAATAATTCCTTGCCTCTCCTATTCTAATAACCTTCATTGGACAAGCTTCAGGGTCTCCATGTTCCTGACAAATTGGTCACCCCAAAATAAGGCAAAATACTTCATAAGTGAGCTGGCCATTCCTAATTTTATTGGAACTGCCATTTCCATTATTCTGGACAACATCCCCTCCCTTAACAAGCCTACAACTGGTTGAGTTTTAATTGTCAGCCATATAAAATAATAATTCTTAAAAATCTTTTCAGTTGCTAAAGCCCCAGGTTTTCTAAATCTTTTGTATTTAAAAAATGCTGGGCAGATAGGAGGCATTAAAATAAATCTTAGTTCTTCAACCCCCCACCCCCCCCACCCTAGTGGCCTAGGACAAACAGATGTGGTAAAACCATCAGAAAGGGAAGAAATGCATCTGTTCCATTACCTACATCTAGAAATAAAATTGCATTTCCAGGTCAGGGGGACAAATCAAAATATTTTTCTCTATTTTACCCAAAACTGTTATTTCTGTGAAAGCAGGAAATTTACACCTGGAGGAAATCTGCATCTAATTTTGTAATTTATTCTAGCATGAAATTTTACCAGATCTGTCTAGAATGAAACAAAACCAATTCATGTGTTCACTGAGATGACGGAGAAGCCCCTCCTCCCATTGCTGCATTTGACGCAATTTTCTTTTCTGTCAGGCTCAGCATGAGACCTGTCTGGAGTCCATTCACTGGTCTGTAATTCCTGTGGCTACTGATTGCAGGTGAAAATGGAAAGATCATGGCCCTCTTGGCCTCCCTGCAGAGTTATAGAACTAAAAAGGAGACAATGTCAGTTCCACAAGAAAAAACAGGTTTTGGGTAGAGCATTACACTTTTGTTTGAGGGTCATAGCTATGCAATTGTAACAGACCAAGTTCATCTTTTTTCTGTACCAAAACTCCCTCAAAGACATCCCTAACAAGTGACCATCCAAGCTCCTGCTTGAAAACTCTCAATGAGAGGGAATCTATTACCTCGCAAGGAAATATAGGCCATTGACAAGCTCCCATTGACTTTGTATTCTGCTGTAATCCTGCTCTCTGCAATTCCACTCAGAGCTTCTAGTTCTGTGACCAAGTTTATATAAATAAGAGTTGTCCAAAGTTTCCATTTCATAGAACCACAGGTTGTCAGAAAAAGACCTTATGAAAAAATTTGTCTTTGTATCACAGGTGGAGAAACTGTAGAGGCAGAGAGGGAAAGTCATTTTTCAAAATCAAGCAGTTAACCATACTCAAAGATGGAACTCAGCCTGACATCTGATGCCCATTTCTGGAATCCTTGTCCCTTTTTCACGAGACTGTTGTGCTAGCTCCTCTCTATATATTATCACCTTGTTCTCTTTGTGAAAAAAAAGTATTAGCTCTAAAGTGATGAGACCTGGCTTCAAGTTTTAGTTACAAGTTGGAATATTTTTGAATGAGTGAGTTCCCCTCTCTGGATCTCAAGTCATTTCACCTGGAAAATAGGGATAATTTTTGCCCTGACTATCCCAAGAGATAGTAGTGAATATTATATGAGATATTGAATGTAAAAGTAATTTTTAAAGCATTTAAAAAAGGTACTTATTAATGTTTCATGGTTTAGTGGAAGAAACTTGACTTGGAGAGAGAAGATCTGGGTTTGATTTTGATTTCTGTCACTAATGTATGACCTTGAAAAAAAAACTTAACTGCTTTGAAACCCAGGTTTCCCTTACATTTGTTATACTGACATCACCAGGTTAAGAAATGTGTTTTATGAAGTATAAAGTGCTCTACTAGAACACACAAAAACACACACAATGATTGCCATTTTCTTGTCAATGTTTTCCTTTACCTTGGGCTTTTACACTAAATATGTCATACTTCAGTGTCCCTTCATCATTTGTCTATTATACTGAAATGAATCATATCTTTAGTGCCATTTGGAAAGAGTCAGATCAGAGTTGAAGGGATTCAATTCAATTCAACATGAATTTATTAAACGTGTAATTGCAAACAACACTGTAGTAGGAGTTTAAAGGACCTCATCAAATTTCTCATCAAGTTAAAGGCACATACACAGATAAAATTAAATGTTGCACAAATACATTGTAGAGATGCAAAGTGCTGAGAGAAGTGTGAGGAAAAAAAGGTTCACTAGCCCTTTTTATAGGGGGAGAAGGATAAGAAGAATCATAAAGGAAGAGTTAGTATTTCAGTTGGATGTTGAAGGGTGGAGAAGAGATCTACAGGTAGTGAAGAAGGCTTGGGAAGGTTGTAGATTTTGGCAAAGGCAAGAAGAAAGGTGAGCTAGCAGCCTATGAGGGAAACCAAGTGCTGCAGTTTAGCTAGAGTAAAAATATAGGGAGCTGAGTGGTATAAAATATGATAGGAAACATATGATGCTACCAATTTGTGGATACTACCTTTCACCAGGAAAAAGGATTTATTTGAACTTGAGGCAATAGGAAATGATTGAAAACTTTTCTGCAAAGGATTGATATTACTATAATCTATACATAAAGGTTATGACTTGAAGTTGTATAGAAAATGGATTGGCACAGTGTGAAGGTGGATGATGTTAGGAAACTATAGCATTTGTCCAAGTAAGTGGAAAGGAGAACCTTTATTAAGATGGCAGAAGGGGAGATAAAAAAAGAGACAGATCAGAAAAATATTACAAAAGGAGAATTTGAAGCACTCACCATTAAAATTACTCATGCTCAATGGAAGGATTTTCATGAACTGATGCTGAGAGAGATGAGCAGAACCAGAAAAACACTGTACACCCTAATAGTAACATGGGGGTGATGATCAACTTTGGTGGACTTACTCATTCCATCAGTGCAACAACTAGGGGCAATTTGGGGCTATCAAGATGGAGAAGACCATCTGTATCCAGAGAAAGCATTGTGGAGTTTGAACAAATACCAACAACTATTATCTTCAATTTTGGGGGAGGAAAAACCTTATTTTATTATGTAATTTTGCTGTCTCTTATACTTTATTTTTCTTCCTTAAGGATATGATTTCTTTATCATCACATTCAACTTAGATCATTGCATATCATTGAAACAATGTAAAGACTAACAGATTACCTTCTGTGGGGGTGTAGGGAGAGGGAAGCAAGAATAGGGGAAAGATTCTAAAACTCAAAATAAATAAAATCTTTCTTAAAAAAATTTCTCATGCTCAAAAGCTCATAGAATTGTAATATCCTAGAATCTCAGAGTTGGAGGGGATCTTAGTGATAAGATTATTATTACTATTATTATTATTATTATTATTATTATTCAAATGGGTACTTAGAAAATAATTGAAGACATTGATTATACCATGGACTAGTCTATATTTCTTTAATATCATTGAACTTCCTGAATATTCTGAATACTTATTTTCAACAGGAGAGAGAACTTCAGTGTGAGAGAATCATAAAGTTCTTTCACTAGTCTTACATTCAGTCAGTGAAATATATAAAGAAAACTGACATAGAGGCTTTGGGATCGGAGTCATTTTTATTCTAGAAGCAGTCCCTGGAGTAACACTAGATCAAATCCCCCAGGGCTCCAATCCAACTCAGACTATGTGTTATTATTCTAGGATAGACTTAGGATGATCTTGAGGCTTTGGAGCCTTTTCATCTGGGCCATTCAGGAAAAAGCATCATAGACTATTAGAGTTGTATTGGACATCATAGGCCATTTAGTACCTCAATCTGAAAAGATCACTTTCTCTTGAAATAACCCCTTAATTGGTAAGATACTCCCTTGTTTTCCCTCCATGATAATAGTGTTCAAATTCTAGCAAGACATGTCTTCTATTATTCTAGTCTATTTTCTACTATTATTGTTTAATTTCAGTGTTACCGCTGATCCTGCAATTTTGTGAAAGGGAGAGTTCTAGTATGGTCAGGAATAATCTGTATTATATTGCCAACAAAAAATTATGCAAAAATATCCAAATGAAAGATATTATCAAAAAGTATAACTGGAAAGAGAAATGGATCCATCATATAATGAAATCAGGGAACAGTTAATAGATATCTGAAATTTCTATTAGACTCCATTCAGTAGTAAATGATATAAAGGAAACTCTCTAGTATGTTTGACCACTGTTAGAGGATTTTTGAGATCCACATAGGATAGCAAGATGTGGATGACTTGATTCTTTTGAGATAGGGAGGAGAAAAACTTGGCTTCTACAGAGAGATAATTTTTGTGTTTGGATATCAAATTCCGGAGGGTAGATGCTACAGTGGAAAGAGTGTTGGGTCTGGAGTCAGGAAGACTCATGTTCCTGAGTTCAAATCTGACCTCAGATTCTCATTCTAGTTGTGAGCCTGAGTAAGTCACTTTACCCTGCTTACCTTAGCTACTCATCTGTAAAATGGTCTGGAGAAGGAAATGACTAATTATTCCTTTGCTAAGATAATCCCAAATGGGGTCACAAAGACTCAGACACACCTGAACAACAAGAAAAATAAAAATTTTGACAGTCTTTTCTCTGTATGCTTTAATTTTGCTGTCACAATACGTTTAAAGGCCTATTAGAGATTTCACCATTAACAGATATTAGTTTGCACTTAAATGAGATTCATCCATTATGAGATTAAACATTCTTGACTTTCTCTTAAGCAAAAACTAAGGTTAAATTAATCCTTCTAGGAGTGTCCAAGAAGGAATCATTTTTTGGAGTCCTAATTACCCCTAAATCTTTTTTAAAGGCAACTGGTATGACTTAGACAAATTGCTTCTGTGAAAATACAGGGTTCATAGAGGCACAGAAGGGCAAGTTAGACAAAAGTATTTAGTATCTTTTCCTTCCTCCTTTGAGTAGCCAGGAAGTCCTGAGTTGGCATCAAGTAAGCTGAGAAGAGTACTGGATATGTTATGAAGTTAATTGCAGAACAAATATACAGTCATTAAGCTGGAGTCAATTATATCCCTATAACCATAGCTGAAAACATCTCTGTATGCCAAACCAAGACTATTTGCTTCTTTGCTGAAAAAAAAAAACAAGTTTCTTAAATGAAAAATAATTCAAGTCATCAGTATCTAGAATCTCTCTCTCCTCTCTGCTCTTTCTCTGTGTCTCTGTTTCTACTTCTCCTTTTCTCTATCTCTGTCTCTCTGTCTCTATCTGTCTCTGTTTCTCTCTGTCTGTCTGTCTGTCTTTCTGTCTGACTGACTGTGTCTGTCTCTTTGTCTCTGTCTCGTGCTAGTTACTTAATTTTTTTCTATCCACCGCACAATGTAGGTTTTTGTAGATTTCAAGGTCAACTATAGCTAACTGTAACATCTTAGACAAGTCACTACCTCTCTAAAAATTTCATTTTCCTCTTTTATAAAAGTGGAAACAATGGTAACACTAGCCATTTTTTGTGGAATCAAAGTGTTTTGCAAAGTCTAAATCACTATATAAATGCTAGCTATTATTATCATTATTATCAAGTATGATAAAATAAACTACTTCAAATACCATATTATAAATTATCATATTTAACATTATTCTGTGGCAGGATATAATTCTATAGAAAGATAATGTGGTAAAACTGGATTAAGTGTACTTAATAATTCAGTGTACTGTGTATCTTGAGTCACCAAACCTGAATTCAAATCCTAACTCTGATGTAAACTGGCTTCATAATAATAGCTAGTATTTCTATCATACTTTAAGATGTTTAAAGTGTTTTATGAAAATTATCCCATTTTATCCTGGCAAGTCCCAGGTTAAATAAGGGTTATTATTAGCCCCAATTTACAGATGACAAAACTAAGCCATATAATAGTGATCTGAACTCGTCTTGCTTATTGAATGCCAGAGTTCTTTACACTCTCCCATCTTGGTTGTCTATGACTTTAGATAAGGTTTTTTTCCTGACCTCAGTTTCCTTAACTCCAATATGAAAGAATAGGATTAATTGATCTCAAAAATTACTTCTAGTTCAAAGTCTCTTATCATATACTGATTTAAGAACTTTCATTGGATTCAAAGGGACTTGGGTTCATGTTTCTTCCTTTGTTGACACATACTGGCTGGCTATGTGATCCTGGATAAATCATTTAAATTATTTATGCCCTCAGTAATTTCATAAGACTCAAAAATTTAGATCTTAGATTTCATTAAGAGAGGCAATGACAGATAAGGATTGTGATATCATCTTTATACTTTGCTTTATTAACCATATCTGTATTATTATTTCCTTGGCACCATTTTTAAAAGTAGTAGGGATAAATCAAAATATCAGAGGAGGAATATCAAAATGGTTAGAGGACTGGGACCATACTTTTTAAAGTAATTGGGAATGTTTAGCATAGAGGGGAAAATGCCTTGTTGATATGTGGTTATTGTTTTTAAGTACATGGAAAGACTGTCATGTGGGACAGAGACTGAACATGTACTTGGCTATCACAAATAAAAGTAGGATCCAGGGTAGGACCCTAGAAGGGAGACAGATATAAAGAAAAGTTAGAGAAATACACAACTAAAATAGTTGATCTCCTGATGTAATGAGTTCACCATCACTGGATATCTTTAAACAGAGACTATCATATTACCCTAAACCTTTGGAGATATCTCTCTCTCTGTTCTGAATATTTTTGTATTTATAATACAATATCTAATAATTCAGATTCATAAATTTGATTCAATATCATAATTTACTACCTGTTATGAGCAAAGATCTGATTTCTGTGCAATGGGAAATACAATGAGAAAAACATAGCTCCATTCTTCAAGGACCTAATAATATCACATAAAAATAAAGTATGTGTATATACATATATATGCATGTATATATATATATATATATGTGTGTGTGTGTGTGTGTGTGTGTGTATGTGTGTGTGTGTGTGTATACAAATATGTATATACATTTCTTTTCCCCATGAGAAACTTTATCAATTCCTTCAAATGGCATAATCACCAGTCCTCTCACAATTTTGGTACTCATCCATCCATCTTTCATTTATCTGTCTATCTATCAATCTATCTAATGTAAATACATGTGTATATATGTGTATATTTACAGAGATATGCTCAAACGCACACGAGAGAGATAAATACAAAAAAAAGAGTCCCTGCTTTCAAAGAATTTATAATCTAATTTGGGAAGACAACACAAAATAGGAAGCTAAGATTAGTGGGGGGGGGAATAATACAGAGGGGACATTATGGATATATATCCAAAAAAGTTCTGATGAGACAGCCAAGAGGGAAATGAGAAAAGGAAGGAGAAAATTGCTGCAGAAGATTCTATACTATGGTCAATTCAGCTACAGATATAGTTGTTTTTACTGAAATGAATTTTTAAACCTTTTTAAGAATTTTGTTGTTATTGCAAGAAAACTCCCATTAGAGAAGAGGAGGCAGTGGAATTAGAAATAAAGATGATGAGGAATCAAAAATTTTAATTAAAAAAAGATAAAATACTAAAATAAAATAAAAGTGACTAAACAATTTATACCTTCTGACCCATGATTGGAAGCATATTCCTATGTTGGTGGACTTTTTATTAATTTTTTAAAGTTATCTGCTGATCCATCTCATAAATGTGAGATACCCCCAAATATAAAGCATTAAAATCCTGCTTATGCAATGTGTTCTTTATGTATGTAAAATCTCAACCCTGGAGAGTATTTGAACCCTCCATTTCAGGTCACAAATATAGACCTTGAGATAATAAAGACAAATTTCTCAAGTTAAAGTCATTTTTCATCTAGCTGCAAATTATTAGATATTCTCTATAAATACCTCCCTCCTTTTTCATTCAAGATCCACTTGGCCTTTCAAAATAGCTATAATGATTAACATAAATCTTTTTTTTTTGTTATTAAATTTTCACTTGCTTAAGATAATCACCTGAGCAACTGACTGACAATAGTCTTTCTGATATCGGAAAAAAAATAAATTGATTATGTAATAAAGTTCCTGAGTCTCCTCATGATTAGTCAGAGGACTGGCACTGTCAATCAAAAATCTAAGGTCAGTTTTCTTATTAAGAACCTAAGTAGGGATATCTATATGTGTGTATACACACCTATCTATATCTATATGTGTGTAATACATGTTTATGTGTAAACACATTATATGTGTGTATGTGTGTCTTTGTGTTTGTGTAGGCATATATGCATGCATGCATTATCCTAACATATAAAATATTGGATATGTATTTTCTGCAATGGGTTGGGTTACGTTACTGAAGGCCTTTAAGTATAGAATTCAATGTGATACTGTGTATAAATTTTACTAGCAATTAAAAAATAGATAAACATATACCTTGCTAATAATTATATCAGATAAATTCTGTTCTACCTCATATTTGTCCATTTTCTTATTGTTTCTTATTTAGTTCAAGAGATAATCTTTATAGAAGTACACTCATATATATATATAAATATATATGCATATATGTGTATATATGTATATATGTATAACCATGTATATATTATTTGTATACACATATGCATACATTAACTTATTATCCCTGATGGTTTTTGTTCATGACTGGCTATCCATCCCAAACACTGATTTATTCTTTTCTTTTTCCTATTACTTGACAAAAGCTGTGAGTTCATAAAGGATCTAGCTGAACAATTAATTCTCCGTCTCATTCTGTGCCTGTGGATAGAATAAGATGCCTATTCACAGTTCTGAGTTCAAGGACTGCTTTATTAGTCTTTTGTTTCAAATAATTTTTATTATTATAAATTTGGCATATAGAACACAAAACATAGCTAAATATAACACCGTTAAAAAACACTTAGCCTTTTTTGGAATATTTTAAATTTAAAAGGGTACTTCCAACATTACCTTGTTTGTGTAACCCTTTCTGAATTTTTTGTATCATTTGTGTTTAAATTGACATTCTTCCTTTTTGTATCATTAATCCCCCCTACTTTTCCTCCCTTATTCCTTGATTATATTATTTGACTTCTGCTCCCTTCAGATAATCCATTCCTATTGCAGAGAAAGAAGGTGCTCTTCTTGCCAATGAAGACTTTCTACATGCAGATTACAATTTTTCTTCTCCAGTAGATTACCATGGTTGTCATTCCCATTTCCATACTTATTTTTAATATCTCCCTGTCTATTAGTTTCTTCTCTACTCTCGACAAATATTCTCATTCTCAAAAGACCTTCACTTGATCAGAATCCTTGATTAATCCCTACCCCCTAATGCCCCATATTTCTCTCCCCCTTTGCAGCTAAACTCCTTGAGAAGGCTGTCTACAATTCATGTCTCTATCTTTCTGACTTCTAAGCATATCATTCAATTGAAATTGCTCTCTCAAGAGTTACCAATGATTTCTTAACTGTCAAAGCTTTGTTTCAGTCTTTATCTTCCTTGATTTCTCTGCAGCCTTTGATAGTGCTGATCATCCTTTTCTCCTTGATATATCTTTCTTTGTAGGTTTCCATGACACTCTACTGATTGTCCTCCTATTAGACTGCTTTTTGTCAGTATTTTTGCTAAAAAGTCATTAAGATCACATTCATAAACTGTGGATGTCCCTTAGGGTTTTGTTCTGGGTCCTCTTTTATTCTCCCGCTATTCAATTTTACTTGGTAATCATATCATAGCTCTTATAATCAAAGGTTATCTCTTTACTGATGATTTTCTCATGATCCAACCCCAACCTCTCTCCTTACCTCCTATATCATATCTCCAATTAACTACTTAGAACATAAAATTGTAGATCCTATAGAAATCTTACTTAAATCTAAAGCCGAACTCATTATCTCCACCCCCAAACTCTCCCCTCTCCCTAACATCTCTATTATTTTTGAGAATACCACCACACTCCCAGTCTCCCACCTTGGTCACTGAGATGTTATCCTTGACTCCCAACATTCTCACTCCATATTCAATCATCTGCCATATTATATCAATTTTACCTTTGCAACATCTCTCATCTGTGTTCCCTTCTGTCCTCTGACATTATCACTAAATATTGCAAGAGCCTTTTGACTGATCTCCCTTCATCAGATCTCTCTTCACTCCAGTATATGCTCCACTTAACTGTCAAATTGATGGTTCAGAAGCAAAGATCTGACAACATCTCTTCTTCTTATCTCATTCAATAAACTATAATTACTTCCTGTTAGTAACCCCAAGATCAAATATAACATCCTATGCTTGAATTTCAAAGCACTTCATCACCTGGTCCCTTTCTGCATTTCTTTATTTCTTACACCTTACTCATTTACACTCACTCACTCACGTACTCTGATCTAGTAACACTGACATCTTTGAACAAGACATGTGTTCTTGGTTGTACCTCATAATTAGAATGTTATCCTCTTGAAATATATTTCTTAGAGTCCCTGGTTTCCTTGAAATTACACCTAAAATCCCACTTTTTACAAGCATATTTCCTTAATCTTCATGAATTCTAGTGCTTTCCCTCTTTTAATTGCTTCCAAAATATTCTGGACATCCTGTTTGCAATCAATTATTTACATATTGTTTCCCCTATTAGATTGTTATCATCTTGAGAGTAGGGATAATCTTTGGCCTTTCTTAGTATGTTTTGCAGAGTGTTTAACTGATCATAGGCTCATCCTCTCTAAGTTAAATATTGATATTCAACCAAAGTGGAAAATGAATACTAGAAGAATTAATGTCAAGAAATTAGAGTGTCTCTCTCTAAGTGGGAACAATTTGTTGCTAACTAGAAGGGGAAACTGAGCCAGCATACAATTGACAATATTGGAACAGAAAAGGAGTGGGCAGCTTTCAGAGATATGGTGCATAGCACTGCATTTGCTCATCTGGATCAGAACACTTGCAAAAACCAAGATTGGTTTGATGAAAGTGATGGGAAATTAAAGAAGCTACTAAGTGAAAAAACGAGAACTCCATAGGGTTTACCAGCGAACGTTCATTCATTTCTAAGAAGACAGCATTTAATTCCATTAAAAGTAAAGTTCAAGGGCAGCTAGGTGGCACAGTGGATAGAGCATTGGCCCTGGAGTCAAAAGGACCTGACTTCAAATCTGACTTCAAATCACCTAGCTGTGTGATCTTGGGCAAATCACTTAACCCCATTGCCTTTCAATGCCCCTCCTCCTCAAAAAAAGTATCATCCAAGTGTAGCTGAGAGAGATGCAGGACTCTTGGTTCAATAGCAGGGAAGATGAAATTCAGTTTTACACAGACAGTAACAAACCAGAATATTTAGGATGCCCTGAGGGCTATTTATGGGCTAAAGACCTATGGTACATCTCAACTACTCAGTGCTGATGGGTTCACATTGATTAAAGATAAGCACTTGATCCTAGAGAGATGGGATGAATACTTCCATGATGTTCTTAATAGACCAGCATCAATTGACTGCTTACCTCAAACTGAAGTCAATCAGTCCCTAGCTGAATTTCCAAATGAAGAAGAGGTTGTGAATGCCATTAGACTCCTTTCAAGTGGCAAAGCACATGGTACTGATTCTATTCCAGTTGAGATCTGCAAGTTGGAGGGGGAGGTCCATTGCTATCCAAAAACTGACTGAAATATTCCAGGGTATATGGCATGAAGAGGTTATCCCCCAAGAATTCAATTATGCCTACATTGTCCATTTCTATAAAATTAAAGGTAATAGATTGTCGTGTGATAATCACAGGAGTATTTCTCTTTAAGGCATTGCTGGTAAGATTCTTGCAAGAGTCCTTTTCAATAGGCTGACTCTTCACCTGGAAATTGGTCACCTTCCTGAGAGCCAGTGTGGCTTCAGGAAGGGTCAAGGAACAGCGATATGGTGTTTGCTGCCTGCAACTCTAGGAAAAATCACAGGAACAGGATAGAGATCTGTATACAACATTTTTAGATCTGATCAAGGCCTTTGATCCCATTAGTCACAAGGGTTTATGAAAAATTATGTCAAAATTTGATTGCCCAAGAGAAGGTCAGTCAACTTCATGACAGCATGCATGCCCAGGTTCTGGATAGTGGATGATACTCTTGAGATTTCCCAGTCACCAATGGAGTAAAACAAGGCTGTATCCATGTTCTCATGATTTTAGCATGATATATTCAGTCATGTTATCAAACACCTTCAATGAGGATGAACCTGGCCTCAAGGTCAGGTTCTGATGGCAAATTCTTTAACTTGAAAATGCTACAAGCCAAGACCAAAGAAGAGGCAGTTTTGGTGTATGATCTTCTGTTTGCAGATGATTGTGCCCTCATGCAACAAAGTGTTGATTAATTCTCTGCTGGTTGTGCTCATTTTGATCTAACAATTAACACCAAGACAACACAGGTGCTCCATCAGTCAGTATCACAACATCTATATGTGGAACCATTGATTACAGCAAATGGAGAAGTTTTGAGTACTGTGGACAAGTTCACTTACTTGACAGTGTCCTTTCGAAGGAGGTATACATTGACAATAAGGTTGACTTGTATTGCCAGAGCTAACTCAGTATTTAGGAGACTGCAAAAGGAATTATGGGAGAGAAGAAGTATTATAATGACCTCCAAACTGAAGGTCTACAGAGTCATTGGGCTGACCTGTGAAACCTGGACTGTCTACCAGCACCATGTCAGGAAACTGAAATGCTTCCACATAAATTGTTTTAGGAAGATTCTGGAGATCACCTGGCAGGAAAAGATACCAGACATTGAGGCTCCTTTCACAAGCTAAATTGCCTGTCATTCCAACATTACTACAGAGAATACAACTATGATGGGACAGACACATTGTTAGAATACGTGATATATGCTTGCCAAAAAAAGTTTTTTATGAAGAACTTACACAGGGCAAATATTCAGAAGGGGTTCAGAAGAAACTACACTGAGACACCCTGAAGGTCTCATTGAAGAACTTTATAATTGATTGTATAGCATGGAGCTTCATAAATGCTTATTGACCAACACACATTGCTTTGTCTTAAAATGTCAAGTTGACATGTTTGATATGAGGTAACAAGTATGGTTCTTCATCAGTCTTCTCAAGTCATAGGGTTTTGGGGTTCTTTTTTTTTGGTTTAGGTTTTTTCAAGGCAATGGAGTTAAGTGGCTTCCCAAGGCCACACAGCTAGGTAATTATTAAGTGTCTGAGGCCGGATTTGAACTCAGGTGCTCCTGACTCCAGGTCTGGTGCTCTATCCACTGTACCACCTAGCCACCCCCCCCCAAGTCATAGTTAATCATGGTAGTGATTACAATGCTTAAAATCTTTCATTCTTTTTTTTTAAAATAATACTATGATCATTGTATAAATCATTTTCATGTTTCTTTTTACTACACTCTTCATCAGTTCCTATAAATCTTTCCATATTTTCTTCATCTGTACCTTTCATCATTTCATATTATACAGTAATATTCCATTTATTCATATAGCATTTTGAAATTAAATTTTCAATTTGACTTTTGGCATCACTAAGCAATAGGGAAGACCAATGCATTTCCAAAAATCCAATTAAATGAAAGAAGGTCAAAGCCAGAAACAGAAGTACAAATATATTAAAATATTCATTATGACAATTTTGTCATAGCAAAGAACAATATATACATCAAGTTTAATAGTGCAAATTAAATATCTTAATGGGAAGTTATACATAAATTACCTGAAAGATCAATTCTACTGCTGCAATACTGATAATGAAATTTACTTCCCACTTTGTAGCAGAGCAGAAAGGTGAGGAACCAGTAAATAAAGCCATTGCTTATGCTATTTATACAAGGGCTTTGCATGAAGTATATTTGTTTAAATGTGCTTTTTCTTGTCTCTGTTAAAAGGAAGGATGTGATTTGCTTGGAGGGGTGGAGAAAAGGTATTAGTTAAAGCTGTAGTCTTGAATTATTTACTTAAATTCTCTGGGTTTTGGTTTCCTCATCTATAAAATGAAAGTATGGAATTAGATGATCTCCCAAATTCCTCCAATCTCTAGATTTGTGATCCCATTATTTTTTACTATGATGTAAAAGTTCCTTAAAATTAATTGTTGTTGCTGTATTTTTTACATTACAAGATAAAGAGTTTTGTTCTTTGATTTTGAATTTGTCACATTATCAACAGAAAGCCAATGGAGAATGTTCCGTGTGGGCATGACATGGTTAGCATTATTGTAGGCACAGATTTTGGCAGTTCTATAGTAGAGATTGGAGAAGAGAGATATTGGGAGAGGGGAGTTCAGTTAGGAATTAATTGTATTAATCCAGGAAACAGGTACTGAGACTGTAAATCATTGTGATAAACATGTGATTATGTAAGTTGAATGAGTACAGATGCTAGATGTGTTTTTGGTAAAATTTAGTAACTGATTTTTTGTGGTGCATTTAGAGTCAGAGGAGTCTAGGATGACTCCAAGTTTGTACATCTGATTACATCTAGGCCACAACTTTTCAACAAAAGAATATCAAAGGGTATTTTGTCAAATATCCAGAAATTTGGGCAAAAAAACTACACTGTCATACTATTTTAGAAGTCTAGAAAAATGTGTTTAAAATTTATTAAGTAAATTAGGGGAGTTTGTCATTACCTGTTCAATCCATGGTTCTATTCCATCATTGATCATATTCTTTCCTTCAATATAGCATAGAACATAGAATTTTCTTCAATATAGCAAAGAACAATAAAAATATATACCTCTTTTTGTTTACCTCACTCCTTATTGATCTTAGCTCATTTTTAACATCTTTATTCCTGATAATTCTCTTAAAAATCTGTCATATTTATAGCTTTTTGCATTTATTGTTTTACCTGGGGTTTTATGTAGATGTTAAAAACAATTAAGGGACTCACTGAGTTTTTTTTTGCATCCACTTAAGTCTTCTTATCCAACTTCTACATTTTCTTTTTTTATTTATTTCTCTTCCTTTCCTAGAATTTCAGTTTTGAGAACTTGGTATCCCTTATAGACTGAATTCACCTGTAAGCTTATATAAATGTCTTGAAATCTGTTCTCTCCAATAGGGAGAAGGTTTTACCATACCAGGCCATCTTTGTTTCTCTATAACAAGTTGTAAAAAATAGTCTGGTTATTTACTAAAAATAATATGGTTTTTCACTTTTATGATTTCAATTACAAAAGAAGATGAGGCAGGTTTGGGGATATGGCAATCAATAGATAGACAGACAGACAGATCAATAATGAATGAATAAATAAATAAATGAGTTAAGTCAAAAAATTATTCCTGAACTTAGCAACTAAACAAATATAAAAAGGGAGGAGACACAGAGACACAGGCAGAGACAAAGACAGAGTATTGAGCGCCTTGGGAAAAAAAAAATTAACAATTTCCCCCAAGGTTTCCACTGATTCTTTGTCAAGAAATTCTAAATGAGGTCACAAAGAGTCAGACAATGACTAGACAACAAAAATAACTTGTACATTTATTATCCCCTCTTTGTTTCCTTTGTTGGGAGTTGGCACCAATTCTTCATTTTTTTCTTTTCTGTCAATTATTTCTTTGGGTAGCCCACAAATTCTCTTTTTGTGATCATTATTTTTTCTATTAAACCATTAAACCAGCAGAAGCATCTTGCTATGGTTCTAATCTCTTTTGGAAATCCATAAAATCTTTGGTTTCATATTATGTTGGCTGATTTTCCTTTACCTTGTAATACTCAGAGATTTGTGGACTCAGAGACCTTGAAAGTCATTTTCCCCTTCTGATATTATATTTCTTATTGGCTCATCTGTTTGGTCTCTCAGATCACTTTGCATCTACTACTCTGCCTTGTTTTCATTTTATGGGGAAGATGCCCCTTGTGTCCCTCCCCCTTTCATTATTACTAATTGTATCCCCCAGTGCTTAAGGTACTTAATACATTTTTATTAGTTTACATTAGTTGGGTCTTAAATCTGACTCAACCTCTTCCTATCCTGGGGAAGGCACTTTTCATCAGCTTCAGTCTTTGTCCCAATTGCCTTTAGGTAGAAACAGATTGGATGCCAATAGCCTTTCTTCATGTTTGATGGAGCTACATAGATACACACACACACACACACACACACTGCAGCCTTGTTCCAGGTCCTTCATTCATTAGTACTCTGAATATGGTTGCCAAACAGTGCAGTCACTGACTCTTCCCACTTTCAGGAAGGCATGTTTCTATTTTCCTACACTAGTACATTACTAGTTCATCTGCGCTAGTATAGTGCCGATTTGAGTTCAATTTCCTGTTTCCAAATAATAGTGGAGATAGGGCAGGGGAAAAGATTTGTGTGATCACAGAGACTAAAGCAGCAAGGGAGATGCTAAATGAGTCTCTATAAGACTGTGTTCTTATAGCCCTGTCCAACCTTGGAGCCTGGGGAGGAGGGGATGCTGAGTGATCCTTTGAGGATTAGGATTCTGTCTCTTATTTTCAATTCTTCAAGTTGTTGTGTCATTTAGCATTCTTGGTATCTTAGCTTATGGAGACAGATGTAATAATTGCTTTGTGTTGGCATGAAATTTTTATTTGGGAGACATCTGAAAGATAAATATTGGACAAAATGTCTTCCATCTTTGTGACCACATGACCAAGATTTCTGCCCAAGAAAACTTAGCCAACATATCAAATGGATTTGTTTCCCTCATATCAGTCATCTTGAGAAATTGCACTTGGATCTTTTGATACACTTTTAAATTGAGAAACCACTCAGAATCACACAAAGTCAGAGCTGGAGATCAGAGGTGACCTATTTTACAAGAAAATAATTTTCATTATTTTATAGTAACATTACTTTTTTAAGCCAAACCATTATCATATTTCCTTATTCACATGATTTGTCATTAAATGAGTTTGACTCAGTAGGAGTTAAATTCAGAAACAAAGGACAAAGATTTGCTTCTACTGAGGAGAATGATATGCCATCTCTGATAGGTGTTCCCATAGGTGTTCCAGACATGTTTTGAGCAATGGTAGACTAATTGGAATAAGTATACAGTCTCTCCAAGGGTTTATTATGAAGCAAGCCACACTCATTTATTTGACATGGTTCTACCATGTTTGCTAAAAATAACTCTGCAGTCACTTTAAGGAAATATATTACATAGATTGAAGCTGCATGGTGAAGAAGATTTCAAGGCCAGTCTATACCATATCACCCTTTCTAACTGATGTTGTTTCCTCATAATAAAAATGGGAAGAATATATGTCTTTCTTACCTAAAAGAATTATTTTGAATATCAAAACAGATAATCTTTATAAAGTTTTGTACCTAGAAAGCAGTATAAAAATTGTGATTTTTCCTCTGCCACTAAACTGTTTGACCTTGAGGAAGCTGTTGTCCTTTTCAGGCTCAGTTTTCTTATTTGGAAAATGAATATAATAATGCTGATTTCTACATATGGGCTGTCAGTCAGTCAGTTGGTCAACAAGCATTTATGAAAAACCTACAATGTGCCAGAAACTGTGGAAATACTAAGGATAAAGAAGAAAAACAAAAAAATACATTTTACTTTCAAGAGTTCACAGTTGAATGGAGAGTACAAATAAACAATTATGCATAAACCAGATAGACAGTTATATGTACATGTATACACATATACAAATGTGATAAATAGGAAATAATCAAGAGAGGAAGGCACTAACATTAAGGGGCTTCAGGAGGGACATTTTGTAGAAGGTGAGATATTAACTGGAATGTGAGGGAAGACAATGAAGCTAGGAGGTGCAAATAAGGAAGTAGAGAATTCCAAGCAAGAGAGACAGTCAATAAAAATGCACAATCAGGAGATAAGAAGGTTTTGTATGCAGAATACCATGGAGTATCAATGGATTGCTGAATACAGAGTGAATAAGGTCTAGGAAGCGGAAAGAAAGAAGGGGTCATGGTACAAAAGATTTTGAATGCCAAACAGAATTTTAAATTTGATCCTAGAGATGATATGGAGTCAATGATGCTTACTGAAAAGGGGAGGAAGCCATATCAGTGCTTAAGGAAGATCAATTTAGCAGCTAAGTAGAAGATTGGGTAGCTAGGTGGTGCAATAGATTAAGCATTGACCTGAAGTTACAAAGATGCATTTTCTTGAATTCAAATATGGTCTCAGACATTGACTGTGTGTGTGTGTGTGTGTGTGTGTGTGTGTGTGTGTAACCTTGAGAAAGTCTCTTATTCCTATTTGCCTTTGCCTCAGTTATGCATCTGTAGAAATGATCTGGAGAAGGAAATGGAAAAACATTTTTGTATCTTTGCCAAGAAAAACCCAAATAAGGTCGCAAAGAATTAGATATGACTGAAAATGACTGAAAAACAACAACAACAACAAACAACAATATATAGACTGAAATGGGGAGAGGTTTGAGACAAGGAAACCAGTCAGAAAACTGACACAATAGTCCAATGGTAAGTGATGAGGACCAGCAGCAGTATCAAAAAAAGTCAGAAACAATCTGAGGAAGCACTCTGCAAACTCTAAATCAACATATTAACATTGCTTTCTAGTCATAATGAGAATGGATGAATGAATTAATATAATATTTATTAAGTGCTCATTTTGATGTGTTTTTATTATAAGAAAGTGAGACAGAGGAGAGTGGTGGCAATTCATGAGAATATGAGTAGGTAATAAAATGAAACATGTTTGAAGCCTACAGACTTGTAGTGGACCAAAGGAGGAACTCACCAATCATCAATCACCCCTAGATAGAACTTCCAGAGCTTAAAGGAGTGAGTCCTCCTGAGAACAGTATAGTTAGAAAGATAGATGGGAAGAAAGGTAAAGTATGACTAAAATCTATGTAGCTCTATAGAGTTGGGAAGACCTGAACTCAAAAGTGACCTCAGACCTTACTAGCTGTGAGACTCTTGACAAGTCACTTAATCCTGTTTGCCTCAAATTTCCTCATCTGCAAATTGAGTTGAAGAAGGAAATGGCAAACCCATCCTGTAATCTTGCCCCCAATTCCCCAAAATGAGTCACAACTATACGACAACAATACTCTTAGCATCAGTATTGAGTGATTCGTTGTTACTGATGGGAAGATGCATAAACACCATCTGCCTACCTGGTTTTTATCAGTCGTTCTCCCAATTCATGTGCTTGGTCTCCAGAGAAATGATGAGGCTGAAAGAAATCCCTTAACTGCAGTTAATGTAAATCCTTGGCAGTTTTGTAAGTGAAATCCTTGGACTGCATTGAAGTAAACTAAAATCAATGACTCATGGATATGAGAAATTAAAAGAATGATCAGATCATAACTCAGATAAGACTTTAAATTGAGGGCCATAATCATTAATGTCATAAGAACAGTTTTTTTTTTTAATTAGACTTTGAAATGCTTAAGAAATTTAGCTGTTCATGTTTTACAGCACAACGGAACCAAAGATCCCTGGACTTAACAAGTAAAATGGCTGATATCACAGCATTTTAAATCTGAAACAAGTAGTAGAGAACAACAGCAAAAGTGGGTATTCTCTGTACAAATATCTTCAGGAAAGTGCAATAGAAAAATATCCAAATGACACCACCAGCGAACACTGAGGGCTCTGCAAAGGTAGAGATATGAATTGCCCTAGTCATGAATAAGAGATATGAATTGCTCTGATTATGGGCATTCTCTCCACGTGTGTCTCTACATGTTTATTCCTTGGGGATACATGTCCTCTGCATCACTTATATCTGTGTAATATAGTGGATAGGTTACTAGCCTAGAGTCATAGACCTGAAACAAATCTAGCCACAGATACTTATCAGCTGTGTGTCTATGGACAAATCACTTAACCTCTGTTTGCCTCAGTTACCTCACCTGTAAAATAAAGGCAATGAGAGTACCTATTTCCCAGAGTTGCAATGATCAAATGAAGTGATAATAGAAGGGCACATTGGGGCAGCTAGATGGCACAGCAGTTAAAGCACTAGCCCTGGAATCAGGAGGATCAATTCAAATTTGACCTCAGATACTTGATTCTTACTAGAATTCTTACTACAACCCCATTGCACAATCCCTATACATAGGATTGTGATAGGAAGTGCGATAAAAAAGCATTAGTACTAGCTTTTTTATTTATCAATTGATTTATTATTGAATGAATGAAAACATAGAGTTTACTATGTAAAAAATACTATGTTGAATGTTTTGTATATAATTGAGAATATAAGATCTCTCAAAGAGTTCTCAATCAATAGGAGGAGAATATACATATTTTCAGCTTCAAATTATATGGAGAGGCCCCTGATTTTTAGAATATAATAGTCAAGTAAATAGTGATTTATATTCTTTAATATTATTTCTACCGATAAAAATCTGAATGATTCAGTTCTGAATTAAAAATTCCAAAGATGTTCATTCTCAAAACACTTTTTTTCCTGCTCCTTGGTAGATATGGATGCTTAGGAAGATAGGGTCACAGCCAGTACCTTCAGAAGCTGTTGCTAGATTGTACCCTCATAAAGGTTAATTTTCTGGACAGTTTTTACAAGGACTAAATTGTAAGCAAAGCTGGTACTCTTGGGCATGATTTTAATCCAAGGACTCTTGGGTACACTGTCCTTGGCTATGGCTATCTGGACTGTGAGGAAATGGTGGTTCGTCTCATGTATATGTTGTCTTCCATCTCTTCCTTATTGTTCCTTACTATTTAAGGAAGTCTGTTTTGCCTAACCCAAGGTGGACAGTTGATTGCTAGTTTGTTTGAGAGGTTGGCCTTTTCTTCACAGAGGTTGCTGTCATGAATATTGGCTGTGGAGATTAGCCAGGGTTGATGATCTGAGGTTGATGTAGTTTCAGTGGTTCTTGAATTTATTGAAGTTTTGATTGTTGGTAGTTGGTAGTGATGATGGAGAATGTGCCAAGTACCTTCTCTTCAATGCTGACTCTTCTTGATGGTGGCTATGGAGGCCAGACTGGAAGTATGGAGGAAGGGTACAGACTTCCTAAGGAAAGGTGATGATTAAGGTGGTATCTGTAGTATCATTCTCCTGACACATGCATGGTTCTACTCCAATCGAGGTGACCTCAGCACTTGTAGAAGAATGTTACCCTTTGGCTTAGGGATGTCTTTTCATCAATGACCTTGTTATATAATTAAATTAAATGCTATTTGCTTTGAGCTCTCTTATCCTCTGATTATCTTACAAAAGAAGCAGAGTATTAGATGGTTGTGAGTTATCATTTTGAATTGCTGCCATGTCCCACCTCTGCACCATTTCCTGAATCTGGGAGAGTGTTCAAAAGGACACATTTATGATGGAACAAACCCTTCATTATTGACATAAAAGAATTAAAGAGAGGCTTCTAGCAATACTAGCTACCTCCTTATTAGAATATTTATGGAGGAATATGGATAAGAATTACACAGATGAGTATGGAAGTATTTAAGCTCTTTACCAGTGGGAACACTGTTGAGTTCATGGATCTAGTGATGGATGTAAATATAGAAATAGAGAGCCAAGTCAAAAACTGCAATTACCACTGCTTCCCACTGAATGGTTGAGGCTGTTAAGCAGCATGTGGTTCCTTAATTGTATCTATGAATTTGCTTTATAAATAAAGGCAAATTCCATATATAACAGGAAAATCTGCCTCTTCCTATCATGTGACCTCCCAAGTCATTCTTATATTGAAATTCTTACATATTCATTTGGAGGAAGTTCATTCCTTTCTACTGAGGGCATAGTGGCATTTTTTTCCTGTTGCAACACATCTTGTCAGTCTCCTGAATTCTTTTCCTAAATATAATAGATAGATAAATGATAGATAGATAGATAATAGATGGGTAGATGGATGGATGGATAGACAGATAACAGAGACAGAGGAAGATAACAGGTAGATGTAGTTATATAGAGATTTAGATTCATATATATAGATATAGATATAGATAAATTTAGATAAATCATTTTCATATTTCCAAGTATGTAAAAAAACCACTCTAGTTACTTGCTCTTGCTCTTGTGGAAAAGTGGATATGAAGAGAAGTCATGACTTGTTTTATCTAATAAGTGGTGACAGTCCTTAAAATTAACTTTCACCATTGGTTTTTGAACCTTCCATACATTTGAATTAGAACAGGAAACAGGGAAGTAATGACACCTAAATGTATCTATCAAGATCCTTGGTGAGGCATACTTGGTTTCCATTATCCTCAACTCCCCATATCAAATATTAGACTCTTCCCTTAGTACCATTGTGAACTCTGATACATGAGTTCTATTCTTATCTTACCTGGAGCCAAACCTCAAAGTCACTCACTTCCGGGCACCATTTCCAAAACATATCTTGCACATTCTCACATTCCTTTTCAATTTCCTTCTATGTGTTGTCTTCATTATAAAAAGTTTCTTAGGAACAAGAGATGTCTTGTGTCTCCTTGTATTTATATCCTGAGATTCCAGTGCCTGGTATTACATTGAAAATATTTAGTAAATGTTTCCTTTTTTTCCTTCTTTATCTCATTGTCTCTGTCTTTCTGTTTCTCTCTCTCTCTCTCTCTCTCTCTCTCTCTCTCTCTCTCATACACACACACACACAGATACACACACCACACACACATCTTCTCTGCCAATTATCATTCCATAATATTCCAGATATTTTAGGCTGAAAGTAATCTCTCTCACAAATGAACTCATAAATCTGCATATGAACTTGTAATTCTACTTCTTTGCAAATCATTCACTTAAATGATTGTATGGATATAGATGCATACATATGCATATACAAATGTGCACTGTGTACATATATGCTCACATACATATGTGTGTAAGTATGTGTGCATCCATCCATCCAAAAGTAATTTCCCCAACATATACAGATTGGTGACTCATGAAGAAAACCTGCTAAGAGGGAAGCGTTTTTAACTGGAGTTAGAAGACCTGTCTTGGGGCATGAGTTCAAATTTGACCTCAGACACTTAGTAATTACTTAACTGTGTGACCTTGGGTAAGTCAGTTAACCCCACTGCCTTGCAAAAACAAAACAACACAAAACAAAAAAAAAGTTACTGAAAAAGACTATCTTATATCAGAATGATCATAACAATATCAATAGCAGCAAGTATTCATAGTACACTAAGGTTTATGAAGCCTTTTACTTATAGCATCTTATTTCATTCTTTTAACAACCTTGAGAAACAGGTGCTATTATCATTTCTGTTGTATAGCTGAGGAAACTGAGTCAAATGGCTAACCAAAGGAAACATGGAAAGTACTAGGTAAAGTCAGGTTTTGAATGACTGAAGATTTTTTGTCATCAAGTTCCACGCTCTATCCACTCTGAAGTTGCTTGCTAATCATTTTTCATTCCTGCAAGCAGAGTTGAAGAACTTGAAATATAGAATGAGACATGCATTTTCAAATATAACAAATGTATATCAGTCAATCCTAAACATTTAGTAAGCTCCTATAGTTGTCAGTCACTGTTCTAAGTCCTAGGGATACAATAAGAGGGAAAAGACCCTGCTCTCAAGGAGCCTACAATCTGATAGGGGACAAAATCAAAAAAGAAATGTCCAAATAATCAATATACAAGAAATATGGTAATTAATAAAAATGGAGGCACAAGAATATAGATGGATTTTGAAAGGTTTCCTCTAGAAGATGCAATTTTAAATGGGATTCGAAGAAAGCCAGGGAAGCCAGTTCAATGAGTATATAATATTTGCACTACCGATCTTACAAGATCATTGTAAGGAAAGCATTTTATAAACCTTAAAGAGCTATTTAAAAATTCATTAATGCATCTATGTGTATTTGTATGTGTCTTAATGGACATAGTATTTGACAGATGACATGATCTTAAAAGGAGGAAAGGAGGGTTCATACTTAGAACTTCCAGTCTCTCACTAAACCCGGATCTCTACTTTGGGATTAGCCCATATAAAATCTAAACCATGTGTGAGGCATTGTTTCCTCTCCTCTGTGTAGTGCTAAAAAGAATTAGGATAGTCCAAAGCCATAGATGTGATGGTCTAAGAAATAATCCATCCTGCTTTTACAGTCTTTATAAGGAAAGAAAAAAAAGGCATAGGGCATTGGAAGGAGTGGGTGAGAGCAGCTGGCCCTGGGAATGAATCACACTCTAAGCCTCATTTGCTTTCTCCCTGACATCGAAATGTAGGACACAGTCAGTCTAGAATATTTCTTTCTGCCACAGCTCTTTAATAAATGCTGCTATATTGCTTGGGCAATGGAGGAGAGAAATAATTCTCTTGTCCATCACACTTGTCCTTAACTTCTAATAAAATGGTCTGTTGTGTTTTTAAAGGCTGGAATTTTTGATATCGGGTGGTCATTATTTCTTTAGTCTCCAGCAAATGATTGTCATGTCCTATGCCTGTCGAGATCCTGTGATTCATTCCAATACAACAATCTAACAAGCATTTGGAAAGTTCCAACTTTGTGCAAAATATCACACAAGGTGATGGGGAGAAAAAGATAGAATGGAAAACATAAGTTCCTTATCTCAAGGAGCTTATGATGTACTTAGGGAATATAAATACAGATTATAAAAATATCTGAAGGCAGAAGAAAAACTATGTATTATCCTAAATGGGAGAGATCTACTGGACAAAGAAAAAGCAATCTCGAGATACTCAAAAGACTCTATTTTGTATCTGGAAGGAGTGTGATGTTGAACAAATCATTTAAACCTTTCAGTCTTCAATTTCGACATCTGTAAAATAGAAATAACAATAAATGATCCATCAGTCTCACTAAGATGTTATAAGATTTAACCAATGTTATCAATGCAAAGAACTTTAAAACAATAAGTTCTTATGTTATTTTATAGCTATCCTCATTGACCTTCCTTACATTTGATTTTTCTATACATTAATGTATACACTAATAATTATGGTTCATAGGTATAGAAACTTGGGTTTGTTATACCCTTTATGTACATTATTTCTTTGATAGTCTTACAACTCTGATATGCCCAACAGTTATCAGCAATTTACAAGGGAAAATGCTAAGATTCAGAGAAGTGGGTGATACACCTATGGTCAGAGTATTATTGAGTATCTGAGATGAATTTGAAACTAGTATTGTCCCAACTACAAGACCAACTTGGACTTGTTTTTATACCACTGTAAGACAAAGTTAGCATATTGTTTACTTCTGTTTTGCCTTCATTACTGTGTCTAGAATTCATTTTTCCTCCAGGTGTCCTCAAATTACTTTTCTAGTTTAATCTCTCACTACTCCTCCATGTTCCAAATTCTGAAAACTATTTACCCCACTATCTTCATCCGTGCCATTACTGATCCTTAGCTTTATTTACCTCTCTCTCTCTCTCTCTCTCTCTCTCTCTCTCTCTCTCTCTCTCACACGCACACACACGCACGCGTGCACGCACACACACACGCGCACACACAACCTCTGTCTTTAAAACTGTATTTCTTTTATGTAATTTTCATATTCTAATTGCTATTATATTTATATGAAGATATAACCCTATCACCTCTGATGAATTATAAATGTGATGACAAAGAATTAGCTTACTTCTTATATATAAATGGCTGTCTGGGTAGATCAATTATTTCCCTGGAGGGAGTTTTGGTACTTGCTTCACTGATCAAATCACAATTCCTCCCTATGTCTCTTCATCCTATGTAAATTTTATCTACAGTTTCCTGTAGACCCTCAAAAAAAATCTATTCAAGGCATTGGAAAACTTATTTTCATATTCTTCTCATTCATTCCAGTCTCTGAGGAATACATATACCACTTTCTTGCCAAGACTCATTCCTCTTCTGTTATCCTTGATCTAATCAATCCCTTTCTATTCCTTTTGGCATCTGCTCCATTTATTCTTCTCTGTCTCCTTTGTTTTTTTTTTCTTTTCCCCTATTCTCTCCTCCTCTTTTGTTTTTCTAATTCCCTAGTGAGTCTATTGCTCTACAATTTTGCTGCCTTTGTGCCTTTCTGTCCCTCTCTCCTCTGTACATGTCTGTCTCTGTCTCTCTGCCTCTCTGCCTCTGTCCACCTATCTGTCTCTCTTTATCTCATCTTCTAAGATTCCTTGTTGCTTTAAATATATCAAACCACACTCCCATGTCTTTGATGTGACCCTCTTAGCCTTTAAAGTTATTATTCTACATCTTTCCTCACCTAATTACTAAAAAGAGTATTAATTGCTCTCAGCTTCTAAGTATTCACTAACCTTTACTACTTGACCCTTTGCCATATGTTTCTGATCCCATCATTTGCTGTAAACTTTTCAAAGGTCACCAACAATTTCTGCACTGATATATCCTATGGTCTTTTTTCAAACATCATTCTTGAACACTCTGCTTCTGTCATTTTTTCTCCCTCTCTGAATGCTTTCTGTGTTATTGTCCTGTTCTGTTTTCCTTCAAAATGTCTGACCAGTTTTTAATCTATTTTTGCTAGATCATCATTATCCATCTTCTCATATGAAAGCATCAGTAACTTGCCAGTCTTTATACTGGGATTTATTGCTCATTAATTCTTTATATGGAATTTTTTACCTTCTCTAGTGCTTCAATTTTCATCATTTAACGATAACAACAATAATAATATGCTTCATTACCTCATTTGATAGGTACAATAACTTTAGGAGTTAGGGGGCATTATTATTCCCATTTTACAGGTAGGGGGACAGTGGCAGAGAGAATCCCTTAACTCTTTGGACAGCTCCAATATCTATATATCTAAGCTTAATCTGTTTCCTGAAATCCAGGTTCCCATCTCCAACTGTTTTCTGGTCATTTGATAGCTGGATAATCTTTTGGCATTTCAAATAAAATATGTACATCTTCCCTTGTCCCCTCCAATATCCTTATTCTGTTTAAGTCACTATCATTCTCCCAATCATTCAGATGTACAACCTTGAAATTATTATTGACTTTTCCATTTCCTTTCACCCCTCTCATGCAATCAGTGGCCAAGTGCCATTGATTCTAGCTCCATAATATTTCCTGTCTCCTTTCTGTTCTTTCACATGATTACCACCCCAATATGTTCAGCATTGCCTTTTACCTGGATAATTCTAATAACCTCTTCATTTGGTCTCCCTCTTTCAAATTTCTCCCATTTCTGATTCACTTTCAACATTTTGGGAGAATAATCATCCTAAGACACAAGACTAAAACTCATCCTTTCTCAGCAATCTTCACTGATTCCCTTTTGCTTCTAGGAAGGAAACAAACTCTTCCTCAATTTCAAGATTTTACACAATCATGCTCTATCCTTTCTTTAGAAGCTTCATTTACATTTTCCTCCTTGACATTTTGCATGTCCAAGACAAAATAGATTGTTAAGTATCCCAATTTCTATATCAATTTCCTGCCTATACATGCCTAGAATACCCCTTTTTCACCATTTCCACCTGTTACAAACTTTGGGTTTTTTTTTTTAATTTTGCAAAAAGACAATTACTTCAACTATATGGCAAGAATAAACATACACTTCCCCTCAATACTTTGGAGCCATGGTCTACCTATACTCCCTTGGTCTCTGGGGAGAGAAAGCTCAGTCTTAGGTTCACAGTTCCAGTATAACAGTAGTATCAGATTCAAATCCAGACACAGAATGACTGTTGAGAGGGTCCCCCAAAACACTACAAAAATCATTACTTTCTCTTTAGATAATTGTTGCTAGACTGGCTCCAAAACATGGCTTGGAATTCCAGGATGTTAAATGATCTTCCAGAAATTTTGAACTTCAAAAAGGACCTCCCCCCCCAACCAAGGTCCCTTTCTCAAGACCACATTGTCTTTGAGGGGAGGAGGACTCAAGACCTCTCTGATTATAGCATTGTCTTTCCCAAGATACAGAAATAATCCAAAATTTTAGAAAATAGCTGGGAAGACTAAGGTAAAAGAATTTTAAATTTTAAATTAAATTAAATTAAATTAAAAGAATTTAAATTTTAAATCTCAGCTTCAGTGTCATTGCTTTAGGAAGCCATCTTTGCCTTGGTTCCATAAGTTTTTACTCCTGAACCATCCTAAAATTAATGTGAATTTCCCTATATTTATACAAATGATCATTAGTAGACTGAAATTCCTTGAAGTAGAGAGCTCTCTGCTTATTTTCCCTTCCCCTTCTCTCATGCTCCCTCCCTTCCTCCTTTCCTACATCTTCACTCCTTTCCCCTCTTCTTTCCTCTCCCTTATTCCTTCTCTTCCCATCATTTTTCTCCTCCTTTTTCCTGATTCCCCCCTCCCCTCCTGCCTCTCTTTCCCTTTCTTCCTCCAATCTCTTCTCATTTCTTCCCTCCCATACCCATACTCTTTCCCTTCCCTTCCTCTCTCCCCTCTTCTCCACTCCCATCTCTTCTCCTTTTTTCCCTTCTCCCCATTTCCATCACTTTTCTCCTTCCCTTCTATCTCTTCTTTCTCCTTCCCTCTTCCTCTTTCTTCATTCTCTTTCTCTCTCCCCTCTTTCCTTCCATCTTCTTCCCTCATCTCTTTTCTTCGTTTTGGTGATGGCTATTGTTTTTCATATTCCTGAACTTAGCAGTAATTTTTTAACTGAATTGAAGGGGTGCCTGGGTGAACAGAGTATTGGGCCTAGAGTCAAGAAGAGCCATCTTCATGCAATTAAACCTGGCCTCATAATTACTAACTATATGATTCTGGACAATTCACTGAACCATGTTAGCCTCCATTTCCTCTCTGTAATATAACCTGGAGAAGGAAATAACAAACTACTTTACTATTTTTGCTGAGAAAATCCCAAATGGTGTCATGGAAAGTTGGCTAGGTCAGAAAACAAGAGCAAAACTGAATTGAATCAAATAATTTAGGAGGATTTATCTTTGAGAAATCAAGATAATCCTTGGACTATATTTCTACTTTTGCTAATTTCATAAAGAGAAAATAAATGTTTATGTAATTAATAAAAAATGAATGATTTTCCACTCAGTCTATAACATTGTCCTGAGTATTTTGATGAAGCAATACTTATTAATTCCACATATCTCTAACTGAAGAGATTTTGTCACTTAGGGTTGAGTTCCTGCCTTGAGTGAGAAAGAACTGGGTTCAAGTTCTACCTTTCCCATATACTGGCTATTTCACTAAGTACCCAGGTAATTCTCTAAGTTGCCAAGCAGTAAAAAAGCCAAGAAGAATAGGTCAAAGAATTGACCTTATTGGAGATTACCATGCCAATGAAATTACAAGTCCTTGTTTCATCCAGACTGTCTTTTCAGCTGCTATTCTAAATGGATCATGCCCTAGAGTACTTAACCTATTCCTTCCCTGCTTCACCTAACTCCCTGATCATCTTCATACTGACTGACTTTTTGTGGGATATAGCCCTTCCTTCACTGCCTCTTCCCCTCTCTCATTTCTTAGTTCTGCAACCATAAGTAAATTACTATGATATAATAGATGTCACTTTTAGATTTCCTTAGTATTTTATTCACAAGAATCTTATGTAATAACCATGGAAAGTCATCTTATTCTCTTTCTAGAGATGAAGAATTTGGTACTCTGAAAGGTTAAATGATTTTCATAAGTTCATTTACCTAGAACATGGTAGAGTCAAGATTTGAAGCCAGGTCTTCTGAGCCAAAACCCAGCAGGAACTATTCCAGCAAGTGATGCATAGTTTTATGTATCTTCCAAGGTTGGAACTCTGTGATCATTTAACTTGTTTTAAATAGAGTTGCTAGCCAAGCAGTCTAAATATGTAAACAGGTGCAATTAAACAATGATAATGACTGAAATTTCCATTGTTTCTTTCACCTTTACAATATGCTTCTTCCCTTGCAAAAATTGCTCCCTTTAGAAGACAATATTATGTCTTCCAGTTTACTTATGACCTCAGTTCTGTCCCAAACTGCAATGGTTTTCCTGAAGGACAGCCAAGGGACATGGTATGAAAAGGGTAGAATTAGACAGAGATAGATGGAAATAGAGACAAGCTCCAAATTTGAATGGTGGATGGGAGATCTCCTGGGAGTAACTGACATGTGAGAAAACCAGCTTCTAACATATCCTTTGATTCTCAGCAGCTGCTACCCTAGAGATTGCTAAGAGTAGAAGATTCCCCCCTTCAACTCATCCCTACTTTCAATAATTCTCTTTCCTTGGTTTCCATCTCAAAAGCATTTATTTACTCTTGTGTGTTCTTTTGTCTATTCCAATCTGTATCATTTCCCCAATTTATATTCACTGCTTAAATACATAAGGATTACTAGCTATTTGTAATGGTCTTTTATGTAACCAGCATTTTATAGGAGCTAGATAGACTAAGTTCTTTGTTGGAGAACAATAAAGAAATGTGACTTTTATTCTGAATCCTTATCAAACCCTAAACTAGAATTGTTTGCTTTCTTGTAAGGTTGATATAATTGTAGCATCACAATCTTTTGGGACATAGGAGAATGAAGAAGAATAGAATCAGTCACACTGATCCTGGGATTAATTTGGTCCTCGTTTGCTCAGCAGTCAGCATGACTCTCCTATTCTCCCTTAAGTTGGAAATTATAATTTCCCTTAAATATAGGATAGATCAAATCTCAGATCATATATTTATCCTTGTTACACATATATTTTACAAACATTTGAGGAACCTTACAGATGAGAGTATTTAAATGACTTGTCAGAGTGCCAGAGTCCAAGCTGGGGAGGCTGGTGCTGAGATCCACTAACTCTAATTTCAATGCTTTTTCTAGTACCATCCTGCCTCCATGAATACTTGCTCTAAGAATACTTTGAGGCAGGAAGAGAAGAAAGGATATGCCCACAAAACCACCATGGAGAATATAGCAAGATCCACACACTTGAAAGTGCATTTGAGAAAGAATCACTTCAATGAGATGTGGAAGGACCCTTTTTTTAATACAAATTGTATAGAATAACTTTACATGCACACATATCATCTCTAGGGTGGAGGGTGGAGAATGAAGAGAAAAAAGAAAAATGAAATTTACCTGATAACTTTGTTGTATATTTAAAAGGAAAAGCAAGTTACTCATAGTAGATCCGGAAACCAGATAAAACTGGTCTTACCTCAGGATTTTTCCTTAAAATGGAAGCTCTGGGAGGGAAACAATTGGAAGAAGGGTACTTACGGGTATGAGAATTACAGAGGTAGTATGAACCGCCAGGGTAAAGAGAAATCTGTAGTATGATTCAGATCTGGAGAGTCAGGAGGGCAATTTGGAGAAGAATAAAGGAGTAAAAGAGGAAAATCTGGAGTAAATGATCGCTCATTCATAGGATCACAACCCTGGTTTCCTCATATAGTTGCTCTGAGCATCAAATGAAATAATGGACATAAAAATACTTTGTAACTTCTCTAGTAGGATCTAAATGAGAGGTCCATTATCTTCAACAACAAAGCAAAGTATATTCTATCATTATTAATCTAGAAGTGTCCTGCCAAATTGCTAAACCCATTCTACTCCAGCTTTTATTTTCATCTTATCCCTGGCTGCCAATCACCGTGATCATGTGAGTCTGTCTAGGTTAAACAGCAAACACGATAGAAAAGAAAATATGATTTATGCTTTAAGATCTAGCTGGGATGAGACTAAAAGAGAACTATGAAAAGCTTTTTTTGTGATAAAGGATTAAGGTGACAATAAAGAGACCTCATATTTGCTACTTGGTTTTTTGTTTGTTTTTTTTTTTTTAGTTTTTGAAAGGCAATGGGGTTAAGTGGCTTGCCCAAGGCCACACAGCTAGGTAATTATTAAGTGTCTGAGAGCAGATTTGAACTCAGGTTCTCCTGATTCTAGGACTGGTGCTCTATCCACTGCACCACCTAGCCACCCCTTTGCTACAAGTTTTATTCTTTCTAGTCTTGTTTTCATTTAACATTCAATTCAATTCAACCAATGCTGAGGAAGTATTGATTATCTGCAAGGCACTTTGTTGAATTTTGGTACAAGAATAAAAGGGGAAAAGTTCATTTCCTTAAGGACCTTAGAATGGGAAATGGGGGGGGCAGTGCCAAATTCATGGAAGTAAGTTAATGAAAAAGGAATATATGCACAATAAGGCAAAGTAATTACGAGAGTGTGAAAACTACTTAAAAACTGGGGAAATTCTTAAAAGTTTCATGGGGTAGCTAGGTAGCACAGTAGATAGAGTGTTAGATCTTCCTGAGTCCAAATCTAACTTGAGACACTTACTGGGCAAGTATGTTCCTGTGCAAGTCAGCTAACCCTGTTTGCCTCAGTTTATCTAAATCTGAGATTGAGTAAAAGAGATTGAGAATGAAATAGCAAAGCACTTAAGTGCCTTGCCAAGAAAACTCCAAATGAACTCATGAAGAGTTGGACATTACTGAAATACCACAAATAAAAGACTCATACATCTTTAGCTCTGAAGGACGCTAAGGATTTCAAGAGTCAGAGATGAGGAAGGAGTGTATGTGTTCTGGATATAGGGGCTATGGAATCTCTGTTGAATGGGTATAAGGGTAGAGATGTCTGTATGAGAACAAAAATGATCAGGTTAATTTTATTGGAACTGAGAATAAGTAAAGTTGAGTAACCAGCTGCCAAATCTTGTCAAATCTTGCTTCTTTCTGTGCAATAGCTCTCTGATGTGTTCTTTTCTCTCTATTCATACAACTGCTTCTGCCCAGATTATTACAGGAACCTCCTAATTATTCGCCTTACCTCAAGTTTGTCTTGTATCCCTGTGATCTGTCCTTTCCAACATTACCAAAGCTTTTGGGTTTTTAAAATTCCTCCAATCCTCAGATTCCTTTCTTTCTTAAGTGTAAGGTCTCCCCTTCCCTCTGTGACCTTCATGGTTCTCCATCTTTAATGCTCAGACATGCACAATGTCTTTCCTTCATTCTTTTTTTTTTTTTTTTAGTTTTTACAAGGCAGTGGGGTTAAGTGACTTGCCAAAGATCACACAGCTAGGTGTGGATTTGAACTCAGGTCCTCCTGACTCCAGGAAAAGTACTCTATCCACTGTGCCATCTAGTTGCCCCCTCCTTCATTCTTTTTATTTCATGTTTTTGCAAGGCAAATGGAGTTAAGTGGCTTTCCTGAGGCCACACAGTTAGGTAATTATTAAGTGTCTGAGGTCGAAGTTGAACACAGGTACTCCTGACTCCAGGGCTGGTGCTCTATTCACTGAGCAACCTAGCCCACCCCCCCTCCTTCATTCTTATAAAGGGTTTTCCTCCTCACTTATAACTTTTAATTTCCCATTTCCTTCAAGTTCTTTATTTTTGCACAAAATTTTATATTTCATTTTTCCAATTGTGTTTAAAAACAGTTTTTCACATTCTTTTAAAAATTTTTTCCTTGAAGGTCTTAGAAAAAGTATTTAATGAAATGGCACAATCAATGCAGTAGTTACAAAGCATCCTCCCCCAAAGACACACAGAGTCCATGGACAAAGAATAAGAATGGATTTAACTTTAATGTTTTAATGAAACTAAAATGAGAGAGAGGCACACATGTAAGGAACATGTGGCTAAGGGAGCTTACTTTTTAGAACAGCAGGACCTTGATGTACTTTACATTCACCACAAGGCTGATTCAGTTTTAGAAATTCACTTGACCACCAGATTGAGTTGGTTGTTCAAGCGCATGATTTTTCCATTAAACAGCTGAATTAGTGGGTGTAGCTCCACACAAAATATGTTTTTTAGACTAGATGGGTCTATCTAACTAAACTGGACTTAAAGTTAATTAAACTGTTGAACTAGTTCTCCATTGGACTCAGCTGGAACTGATGTGAGTCAGACGGGTCAGTAAACTATTAGCCTACTACAGAGGACCTTGGTCATGCAGGTCACTCAACTTCAGTAACTGAAGGGCTAGACTCATTGGTTCACATTTGTATATCCAAATCTTATCCTTTAAAAATGATTAATAAATGATTGATTAATTGAATTATTAGTATACAATTAAGATGGGAAAGTTTGTCAGAATCAAATTGTGGAAGATTGTATATACCCCCTTTTCTCCTCCAATACAGTATTCTGGTTCAGGTCTCACTATCTCATACCTGTATTACTGCAATGGACTTCTGGTTAATCTCCCTGCTTCAAGTCTGTCCTTCTAATATAATCCATGCTCTCCTCAGTTATCAAATTGATTTTCCTAAAATGTATGTCCGTCTATATTATCCTGTATTCAATAAAATCTAGTGATTTTCCTATTGCCTTGGGGATCAAATGTAAAAGATTTTTGCTGGCTTTTAGCATCTTTCCTAATTCATGCCTTCCCAGTTTTCTCATACCTTACTCCTCTCTACATATATTTTGATAAAGTCACATTGGCTTCCTTTGCTCTTCCTCATGTTTAATCCTCCTGGGCAGTTGGGTGGCACAGTGGATAGAGCACTGTCTCTGGAGTCATGATGGAGGTGAAATAGATGATTGACCTTAGGTGAATCACTTAATCCTGGGACCATCCTAGGACCATCTCCATTTGGTCTGGACCAGTTGGCTAAAGAAAAAAGTGAGGCTGGTGACTTAGCCCAGCACTTCCTCACTCAAATAAAATTGATGCACTTGTCTTGGCATTCCCTCCTAGGGTCATGGCCTTCCTTGAGAACAAAGGACAAATATCATCACTGAACCCTCCTTCTGATTCTTATGGCTTCCTGTATCTGCAACATTCTCCCTCTTTAATATTGTCTCCTGGTTTCCGAATCTCTGTTAAAGTAGCATCTCCTGAGGCAGCTCAGTGACACAGTGGATATAGAACCAGCCCTGGAGTCAGGAGGACCTGAGTTCAAATCCAGCCTCAGACACTTAATAATTATGTAGCTGTCTGACTTTAGGCAAATCCTTAACCCCATTTTCTTGTAAAACATAAAAAAGTAGCATCTCCTGAAGAAGTCTTCCTTAGTACTCCTTAATCTTAGAACCTTCCCTCTATGTCTGTTCCTAAGTTTATTCTGCATATTTTTCCTGTAAATTTGTTTGGACCTAAGAATTTACTATTATTTCCTTCATTAAACTGTGAGCTCCTAAAGATCATTAATTCTTTTTTGCCTTTTCAAAAATTGTATTCCTAGTATTTAATGCATGTTTGGTACATAGTGGGTACTTAATAAATGTTGGGGGGTTTTTCATTCATTCAAAATTTACTGAGCAACTGATTTTATAATTGATTAGATTATTGGTTGCATAGTGAATGAATTTATATAATTTATTAGTGTGGTTATTTAAGATTATATATCCATTTATTTTTCTATTTATTTTCATTTATATGTCATATATTTCTCTTCTCAGTCCCTATCCCCAACCTCAACGGGAGTAATTTTATAAAGTAAAAATAAACAGAATTCCTCATTTGTTCCTTGTAATAATCATGAAAGTCAGATGCAGGCCCTTATGTTTATTTTCATTTTACAAATGTGAATTTTAGACTCAAAAATATCAAATAAGTTTTGTAAAGTTACACAGTTAGCTGTTAATCAAGAAGAGATCAAATCTGGATGTTCCTGACCCTAGTGAAAGGGACTTCATTTATTTTATTTCCATAACAACAAATTGGTTTTCAAAATGTGTGACAGGGGCAGCTAGGTGGCACAGTCAATAGAGCACCTGCCCTGGAATCATGAACACCTGAGTTCAAATGCAGCCTCAGACATTTAAAAATTACCTAGCTGTGTGGCTTTGGACAAGCTACTTAATGCCATTGCTGTGCGAAAACCTTAAAAAAAAAATAAAAAAAAATCTGTGACACAATGTCACTCTTAAGAGTTCAGCAAAAGAGTAAACTTTTGTCACTTTTAATAATAATAGAAAGCAAATGTTGAAATGGACTTTGGAGTCACTGATAGTGGTAACTCCAAGTTTTTTTTTTTTCCACTCAGAATTAGTTGGTTCGTCTTCCTACCTGTAGATCTGGAAACTTGAAAGAGACTCCCCAAACCATTTGATGTAATTTCTTCTTTAGGGTTGTTATGGTATTAATATTCCCATTTTATAAGCGAATTCAGTAATGTCTAGTGAGATTAAATAACTTACCCAGTGTTACCTACCCAGAAATGAAGGTGAGGACCTAAGATTCTTGATCTAATAAGGATCTATTAAACTCAATTATCACTCTGCCTTTAAAAAAAAGAAAGAAAAAAAAGAATAACAGCTACTCATACTTGTCTTTAAAAAAAATTGTATATGTGTATGTGGAGAGTATGGTGGGGGAAGGGTAGGTATGAAATCATATCCAAGAAACTTGTTGGGTTCTATTACTCTAAGGTCAGCTATCTCTACATGGATCATTTTTCCTAAGTCAAATTTCATTGATTTCTTACAGTGCTTTCCTTTGTACTCTCTGTTCCTCGTTACCCCTTTCTACTTTACTTACCATGTAATATTTTCTATTGTCCATTTTCCTTATATTCAGTTAAGGTCAATTGTGTGGTTTACATTCAAATTATGACTACCATTAACTCTCCATGTGCTGCTGGGCAAATCACAACATCTCTGAACTTCTGTTTCCTTATTTGTAAAACTCAGAAGGTAGTACCACCTCCTGCTCATGGATTTCATCAGGTTCAAATTCTATATAAACCTTGAAACATAATATAAGTGAGTTATTATGAACATAAAATAATATAGATCATCAGAGAAGCATCTACTGTGAAAGTGGAACCAGCTATCCTCACCAATTACTGACTTGACTGATGCTTTTGGGCTAGATAAGTTAGCCTAATGAAGCAGCAAGGAAGAAAGATGAGATGTATCAAACTGCTACCTGCACCTCAACTACCACTTCCTCTCAGACCCTGATGGATATACCCCAGAACTATGAACCCTAAGAACCTTGGGAATAGTAGAAGTCCTCAGACTTCTCTTATTAATCAGGAATCATCATAAGTATACTCAGTGGAAAAGGGCCCAGCATTCTTAGCTTCCACTAACACTAATTGCCAGTCACCCAAAAAAGCTCCTTTTTGTTGTTATAAAGATTGTGTAAAAGACAAGGCTGCTGTAGGGGGGAGCCTGGAAGAGAGGGAGTTGAACCCCAGCTTTGCCTGGACATGTTGATAAGAACAGAGGCACACATCTGAAGGTAAGAAGCATTCAAATATCCTGAAAGGGAATCTATGACTGGTCCCTTATCAAGGCCCTACCTTTCAGGCAACAGCTTTGATGGTTCACATCAAAAAGTGACACATACCAAGGTTCTGAATTCCCTGGAGACAGTATTCAAATTCTTCAGGTGTGTAAAAAGTTACTCCAACATTTTTATCACTTGGTAAAAACATTGAAAAGGGGATTCATGCTTCAGGCAGGAATTGGGTAAGCTGACTTCTCTGTTCACTTCTGAATTTGAGATAATACTTTGCAATAATAAAGCACTTTCAAGTTTTAACAAAGCACTATACTCCCTACAGCGCTATCATCATGTAGTTGGGGGATTGGGTTGGAAGATCAATAAGGTCCCTTTATATTCTATACCCAGGGTCCTAGGATATGTCCAGGGACATAAGGGTGATAAGCATCAGAGTTCAGAGGTGACGCCAGATCTGCTTTCTCCAAGACAACATTTTTCTACTCTTAAGAACCTAATTCACTAATCAACAAACAGTTATTATACCCGTATTATACTCTGGATACTATTACCATAGCATACAAAAAATATTGAAATAGTTTCTTTCCTCAAGGGATAGACAACATGATCACATTGTATGAACTTGTATTAAGACAAACAAAAATACAACGTAACTTTCTTTTAGAGGAAGGGGGGGAAAATAGCATAGATCATTGGAATGATCATAAAAGACTGCAGGAGGGGCAGCTAGGTGGCTAAGTGGACAAAGCACCGGCCCTGGAGTCAGGAGTACCTGGGTTCACATCCAGTCTCAGACACTTAATAATTACCTAGCTGTGTGGCCTTGGGCAAGCCACTTAACCCTATTTCCCTTGCAAAAACCTAAAAAAAAAAAAAAAAAAAAGACTGCGGGGACACCAAGAGGTGGCATTTGAAGTGAGATTGAAGGACACAGGGATTTCTAAGAGATAGTAAGGTTGCAGATATAGAGAAGAGGGGATCTTCAGGTAATTAATTTACAGTAGAGCAAAATTCAGGAAAATAAGTTAAAATGACTTAGCTAATGTCTCACATATAGTAAGAAGCAGAGGCAGAATTTGAATCCAGAAGTAGAGCAGCAAAGTAGTTCCTTAGATAGAATGTTGCTCCTAATATTCATCAGACATCTGCCCACAGATATTAATTTTGTGACCCTGGATAAGTCACTTAACTGCTGTTTGTCTTAATCCTCTGGAGAAGGAAATAGCAAACCATTCCAGTATTCTTTCCAAGAAAATTCAATATACACTATTAGTGTGCTATGGTACACACAGTGAGGAAGAGTCAGCTATAAATGAAAAACCACAAAAATAGTGTTGCATAATGGTTAGAGCACTGGACCTGGAATAAGGAAGCCTTTTCTTCCTGAGTTCAAATCTGGACTCAGATACTTGAGCTGTGTGACTCTCAGCAAGTCACTTTACCCATTTTGCCTCAGTTTCCTCATCTATGAAATGATTTGGAGAAGAAAGTGGCAAACCACCATCATATCTTTGCCAAGAAAAATCCAACTGGGATTATGAAGAGTTGGAATGATGAAAATGAACATGTGTAGCATTGTTAGATAGTAAAAAAAGTCAAGAAAAAATGAATACTTATAATACCATGACATCAGTGAGTTTATGTTCTATTTGCTAAATAAAATATCTACAATATAAATCTATACAAAAATTAATATAAGGCTTTGTTTTGTTTTATTTTTTGAGAGAGGTAAGGAAAGGCATTGACATATATGGGGATAATAAAGTCTTTTGAAAGACTTTATGTAAAGGAAGTTTGGAAGGCTTCTAGGGATTTAAAGAGTGAAGAAGCATATTTTAGACAAGGGGGACAGCCCAACTAAAGAGACTTAGAAGGGAAATGGAATGCCAATAGGTCCAGGATGGTAGAAACATAGATTAGGGCAAGATGGTAAAAGACTTTAACCATCAGAAGTGTTTGTATTAATCATTCCCCAATTGATAAATGGTCAAATGATATGAACAGACAGTTTTCAATTAAAGAAATTAATTGTATGTATAATCATATGAAAAAAGTGCTCCAAATCATTACTGATTAGAGAAATGCAAATTAAAATCATGAGGTTTCACCTCACACCTATCAGATTGGCTAAGATGAGAAAAAGGGAAAACAACCAATGTTGGAGAAGTTGTGGGAGGATTGGGACTTTAAAGAATTATTGGTGGAGTGGTGAATTGATCCAACAATTCTGGAAAGCAATAAAACTGATCATGCCCTTTGATACAGCAATTCCAATGCTAGGCCTAAATTCAGAAGAAATGATTAAAAATGGGAAAAGTTCCACATGTTCCCAAATATTCATAGCAGCTCTTTTTTGCAGTGGCAAAGAATTGGAAATTTAAGGGATGCCCATAAATTGGGAAATGGTCAAACAAGTTATGGTAAATGAATATTATGGAATACTACAAATCATGAATGGTTGGATTCTAGAGAAGCATGGAACAAATTACAGGAATTGATGCTGAGTGAAGGGAACTGAACCAAGAGAATATTGTACACATTAACAACATTGTGAGTTGATCAACCATGATGGATGCAGCTTCTCTCAGCAATCAGAGCTAGGACACCCTAGAGACAATGCCATCCCCATCCAGAGAAAGAAAAACAAAACAAAAACAAAAGATCTCTACAAAATCTGAATGAATACTATATTCATTTTTAAAAATTTTCTGTTATGTATTTCTTTCCTGTCTCATAGTTTTCTTTCTTTTCCCTTAATCCTAATTCCTATACTGAAAAATGACTAATCTCTAAACATTTTTTTCATTTGTTTTTGCAAGGCAATGGGTTAAGTGACTTGCCCAAGGTCACAAAGCCAGGTGTATCTGAGGTCACATTTGAACTCAGATCCCCCCCTGATTTAGGACTGGTGCTTTATCCACAGTGTCACCTAGCTGAGCCCTGTAAAAAATGTTAAACACAAATGTGTATATACAATACTCACCTAACTATTCACTGCTGAGGGGAGGGAGGTGAGGAGGGAGGGTGGAAAGAAACTATATAACTTAAAAATATACATATGCATGTAGATGAATGTTGAAAAACTTTCATAACATGTAATTGAAGAAATAAAATATCAATTGAAAAAAAATAAAAAAGAGATAGATTAGTATTTAATCATAGGAATACTAAGAAGTCATTAAGCATTTTTAAGTATGGGAATGACATAATACATCTTGGACTTTAGGATTAGCTTCAGAAGCTATGTGGATGATGGATTGATGAAGGGAAAACAATGGAGGCAGAAAGAGTAATTACGAGGCTTGTCTACCAGTTCAGAAAAGCCATGAGAAGAGCCCGGATGAGGCAGGTGGTCGTATGAATGAAATTGAAAGACATATTGGAGAACTAAAAGAAACAAGTTTGGGCAACTGATTTTATATAGGATGTTAACGACAATAACAACTGTGCCTGGATTGTGAAACTGGGTTGTGAATGAGAGCACGATTGAGCTCAACACAGAAATCAGGAAGTTTGAAAGAGATGGCTTTGGGGAAAGAGATGTATTCTGCATTAGACATATTGAGATATCTACAAACTGAAAGTTTAGGGTGTTGCCCAAGTGTTCTCATGAATTATTTGTGTCTAGCCTGTGGTGGAGCATTCAGAGTTCATATTGATTGATCTGATCAGTTACAATAGGCCACTCTATAATTTGTCTCTACCATAGTGATGTCATTTTGGTCTTCTTCAATAATGAAGGACAAGAGCAAAATCAATAGGACATCGAGTTTGAAATATCCAATAGGCAGCTGAAGGTGGAAGACAGGAATTAGGCCAAGGACCTGGATTTACATCCCTATTCTCTATGAGATTTATATATGGCATAGTCATATCTGTCCAAGTTTCAGTTTCTTCATGGATAAAATAAGTGATGAACTTGATGACTTCTAAGATCCCTTCAAAATCTAACTCTACAAATCATCTTTCCATTGCTATTAAGAAATCCTAAGATTCTAATAGAAAGGAAATTAACTACAATATTTTCCCATGGATAAGACACACCTTAATTTTGAGGCCTGAAATTTGAAAAAAAAATATTACATAAAGTTATGGAACTCAAGTTTTGTTCATCATGAAATCCAAGGACCTTCTGGTCATAGCTTTCAAGCATCTTTTGGGCAAATCTGGTGCATGGATGCATGCTTAGTCTGTTCCATTTCATGAACCTGAAGCACCAATTGTATTCTCCTTTGAAATCAGTCACTTCTTTTTCATCAGCAATTCTTCTGGCCTAATGATGAATCATATTTGTGGACACAGGAATTCCTTTTTTAAATTTTTTTTATTTATTTAAGGCAATGGGATTAAGGTATTTGCCTAAAGTCACACAACTAAGCAATTATTAAGAACCTGAGACCGAATTTGAACTCAGGTCCTCCTGACTCCAGTGCTGATGCTCTATTCTGTACCACCTTACTGCCCCTGGACACAGGAATTCCAATTGTCCTTTGCTCTTCAATCATCTTCAATTCCCTCTCTAAATCAGACCATTTGGTTGACTTGTGTCTCATGGCCTTTTTCTATGGTGATTTCAGTAGGGTTTCTTTTCTCAGTTGGAGGACCAAACTGATGTTCAGCAATATGATTTCCATTCACTTTTGCAAAATTGGATCACTTTGAACGAGTTCAGCACTGTATGAAAATCTTTTTGGGCCATTTCTGGGCAGGACATTGCAAAATTTAACCTAATATACAATAAGCACAAAGACAAAAAGCAGGAAATGTGAGGGAAAAATTTACAATCACTGTATAAGGCGCTCCCAGTTTTTAAACCTTCCATTTTTTGAAAAAGGGTGCATCTTATACAAGGGGAAATATGGGATATAGTGACTCTGTGCTAAGTACATATCACCTTTGATCCTCACAGCTACAGTGAGAGATAAATTCTCCTATTAGCCTCATTTTACAGTTGTGAAAACTGTAAACATTTAACAGAGTTTAAATGATTGTCCTGAGTCATACAAATGTTAAATTTCTGAGGTTGGATTTCTGAGATTAGACTTCAGGTCCTTTGCTCTCTCCACTTTGCCACTTGGCTGCCTTTAAATCCTCCTGGGATCTAGTCCCAATCCAATAAACAATTATTAAGTTCCTCTCACTTTTCAGGAATAGTGCAAGGCACTGGAGAAACAATTTAAAGAAGAAAAGACAGTTTCTGCCCTCAAGGAGCTCACAATTTAATGGAAGTGGGAGTGAGGATGGGGATGGCTTGAGGAGTGGGAAGCAAGGAGGACCAGATAATTTGGTTCAATGAAGTTAAAACCAGCAAGGCAACAGATGGATAGTGGAGTGAATAAAAGTTCAGTTTCTGCCCTTTATAAAGGAAGACAGTGGAGTTTAGTAGTCCACCTTTGAACCCTCCTATTTAGAATCTAGATCTAGAATGGGGAGATAGATAGAGCACTGGCCTTGGAGTCAGGAGGACGGGAGTTCAAATTCATTCTCAGACACTTGACACTAACTAGTGATGTGACTTAACCCAGATTGCCTTGTCCTGATCCATCTCCATTTGTCACTGGACCCAAGTGACTCCAGAGGAAAAAGGGAGGCTGATGACTTTGCACAGCCCCTTTCACTCAAATTCAATTCCTGTACTTGTCATGACCTCACCTCCCTATTGTCATGGTCCTCTTCGAGGAGGAAGCCCAAACATCATCATCGGCTCTAGAAGGGAACTGAGCACAAGGAGATGTGATATCCCCAGGAGCACACCAATAATAAGTTGTTAGGGTTAGAATTAGAATATCTTTCTTATAACTTCCCCAGAAACCTTTCCACACACTTATCTCATCTACGTGATTCATTCCTTCGCTACATTTTCATCTCTGGCTGCACTTTTAAACCCAATTGAGTTAATAATGTAATACTATGTAAATAATGTAAATTATGTAAATAGAAACACCTCTCTCTCAATCCTTCCCACCACCACCCCTAAGGAAATAAGCCAGAATACTTCAGGAGGCTAGAAGCTTTCACCTTGGTTTTGCTTAATTGACATCATTATCAGTCAGGTAGTTCGACTCAGCCTGGCAGTCATTATGAGATCATTAGGAAAAGGGCTGTAATAAGTTCAGGAGGCCAATAGGCTATATTCCAATCACCTGAGAAGGCTGGGCTGATAGAAACCACTGGGAGAAAGTATTGAGGCAGCTAGAAGACTTTTAATGACCAAATCAAGCTAGGGATGGACAGTAGTACTTATGCCTCAAGGAACAAGATAATTTCAACTAGGAAGGGTTATGGGACTGGGAGACTGGGGGTCAGATGGCTAGGAAGAATACTTTGGCTGCATCACCTTTCATTGCTCACCTCAGGCCCAGTTCTTAGCTGAAAGGATTTCAGTTGAATGAAACTAGTTATAGATATCCTTTTTAGTTATGATATTTGTCCTTTGCAAAGAAGACCATGACATCAAGAGGCAATGATATGAAATGCATGTAAATTAGATTTGAGTGACGGAGTATTGTGCTAAGTCACCAGCTTCACTTTTCTCCTGAGTCATCTGTGTCCAATGGCCAGATATAGATCAGGATGACTGGAGATGATCCTGGATATGAGGCAATCAGGGCTAAGTGACTTGCCCAATGTGACACAGCTGGCTAGTGTCAAATGTCTGAGGTCACATTTGAACTCAGGTCTTAACTGACTCCAGGGCTGGTGCTCTATCCACTGTACTGCTTAGCTGACTGTCGGTCAGACTAAATGATGAATTAAATCCTTCCAACCAGGACTATGCTGGAGTCAGCCAGTACTAGTTTAAGAGAACCCATTGTTAATTTTTTTTTGTTTTTTTCACTGTTAAATTTTTATTGTGAGGATCAATACCTCTGAAATTGGGACAGGTGATCGATCAGGGTTTATTTTGCTAAATTTTCTAGACTTAAAGTGGTGAAGAAAATATGAATACTATAGATTAAACTTAAAAGTCTGTCTGTGATATTTTTGCCACAGCAGAGCAGGTTGTTCAATATTTACCAGCATACTATTTTTCCAACTCTGTTCCAGTCAGTGAACAATGGCAGAGAGAAAGGAAAAGACACTATAGAAAGAGTAAAACTATATGGTTGGAAGTTGACAGAGGAGTCAGTGGACAGGTAGCACCTATTGCTAAAAAGAATACCAAATTTAGTGTTAAAAGACCTAGTTTTGCATCTTGGCTCTACTATGTAATACTACTGCATTTCAGGAGCAGGGAGACTGGTTTGCTCCTATCTCTGTTTGTGTGAGAGTCAATTGAGAATTCTGTGGCCAAGGTGGCCCCAATCTCTTCCAGATACAAATCCATTGTGACATATCAGGTTTTGAGGTCAGTATATTTTTCTCAAGTTATTTTCAAAACCAAAACTTTCCATTAAAAAATCTGAGGGGGGAAAAGAGAAAAAGAAAAACAATATCCTAATGGAATAAAAATCTAATTTAAAATTTCCTTTTCCACAGGGCATCTAGGTATCCTATTTTAATGTGACCAATTACCTGGAGCCTATTTCCTGCTTGACAGTCTAGGGAGGGAAGTGCTAAAGAACAAAATGATGTATTGGGTCATGGGAGCTAGATCTGGAACTGAGGGTACCAAAAGTGTGTTCCATTCAACAGAATAGAAGCACTAATAGTGACATGCCCCAAATAAGCTTGCTGTCACTTTGGATATCTATATTAAATGCCAGAATCAGAAGAAAGTTTTCTCCAACATGTGTATCTTTTTTGAAAACACTAAGGTTGAAAGGATCTTCACAGATTAGTTTTCAATTTCTATATCAAGTTCTGCTAAAAGTATTTAGCAATATTTAGCCAGAGGAGATAGGGGGAGGTGGGCAAGAGAACTGCCTTCCAATATTTGAATGACCATCATATGAAAGAGGGATCATTAGACTTAATCAACTTGTTACCACAGGGTTGAGGGGCACAAAGAAGGAATAGTAAGTAAACACACTTTAATTCTTTACAAGTAAAATCATCCTAACAATTAGAATTCTGTCTGTGAGCACCCATTTTTTCTACCTTAATAGAAAGAATGTAGTTAAAGCACTTGACCTTTCTAGCACAAGATCCAATGAGATAGTACATGAGAATGTTCTGTGAAATGTAAAGGGTTCATTGTCACATTCTTATCATTTTGTAATCCACTTAGCTCCCATTCTTATGGCCCATCAAAGTATTAAAAGTGACAATATTCTTCTTAGCAAAGCTAACAGAAAACAAATACCACTATAGAGATGACTAGCCCAGAACAGTCTCATCAAAGATATAGTTTATGATCTACAGATGATTAGGTGTCACAGGGGATAGGACATTGAACACAGAGCTAGAAGAATTTCCCTTCTAGCTATAATTCCACCATATTATAACCTCATTAGAGAGAGAATAAAATAAAAATAAAACAGATAATGTAATACTAATATTTAAGAAATAACACATTTTTAAGATATTAAATTGTATTATTCTTTTTCATTCTCTAGTGTTTAGTATGAAATGCCCTGAAACATCAGAAGATTCCAACTTTATAGACACTGACCTGTTTCTGTGCTATCCCCTGACAGTGGCTAGCTTATACTAGAAAGAGTAGGTGCTCAATAAATACTTGTAAGTATAACATCCTAAAGTGATTTTTATTTTCCCTAGATCAAGACGCAATGGACAGCCAGGAAGCTATAAGTCCCTAAACACTGAAGGCAATGATATCTTTCATAGTTATAGGATCATAGATCTAGGTCTGAAAGGACATTTGGAAGTCATCTAGCCCATCCCCCTCATTTTGCAGAAAACTGATGTGCAAGAGGTTTCTCTCAAACTGCCATCCTATATCAGCCATTAGAACGTACTCTCTTAGGAACTGCTACCTTACATTTAAGAAGTTAAAAAAAAAACAAACAAAAACAAAAACAAAAAACACAAGAATGGGATGCAGCCAGTCTGGGAACTAATCTTGGCTCTGCTATTGTCACAGGCAAGCATACTTCTCTCCTGAAGTCTTAATTTCATACTCTCTAAAAAAGGAGTGGGGCTCGTTAGACTAGAGGGTCTTTAGAGATCTCACATTTTTTGATTCTCTGACTATGATTTCTCAATAGCCACACAACAAAAGGAAGAAGTGGTGGGGCTGGAATTTTTAACCCGATCTTCTGAACGCCTGTACTTGATTCTTTTACTATATTGTTCTATAGAATATTGAGAAACCAGGATACTAATTTTCATAGCTTCCATTAAAAAAATATACTTCTATTTTATTCAATTGTACCTGCTCATTGGGGACTAAGAGGTTTCCATAGAAGAGGTAAACCAACCAATAATGCTAAAGGCAAAAAAGTCTTACTTTAGAGGGACTAAGGATGAGATGAAAGGGAAGCAAAGATATATGAATATTAGTCCATTGAGGACTGAATATAAAGGATTCCAGCCCTGTGTGGGATGATGTTTAGGCTAATTATGAGTAAGGATGTCAATATTTAATAAAGTAGGTAGACCCCTGTTCTAATAACCAGGCCATTTCAATTTCTGGAATGTCAGAAGTCACTCCTTCAATTCTTTTGTATAAGTCATCTGGACCATATAAGACAGGACCATGAAGTGATAGAGAAGAGGATCCGATGCTTAATAGAAGGGGTCTCAAGTGCATGCTGTGATTGGCTTGCTACCATGATGTTGCAGGTAGACTGATGCCAAATATTGAGGTGGCAAAGGAGATGTGAATGGAAGGTGGAATTAGACATGGAAACCTGAATTAGAAGGAATAAGTGGAACTTGTAATTGATGAAAAAAAATCTTCCCAACAATCAGATCTCTATCAAGTATAATAGAGAGGGTAGAGAGGAGAGTCCCCTAACTTTTCTTCAAAGACTATATGACCATATGTCATCTATGTTGTAGTAGAAATTATTTTCATGTATGTATTAATCAGATATTCTAAACCCTGTATTTGATCCTTTTGCTGTTTTGTTTCTATGGTATATTGAAAAATCAGGGAATAATTTTCCAGTTTTAAAAAAATCTACTTGTTCTCCTGTTTTACTCAGTTGCACCTATTTATTGGGGGCAAAGAAGTTTCCATAGATGAGGGAAACTGATCAATCATGTTAAAGGCAACATGTCTTTGATGATGGGTGTATTTTACCTCAGACAACAAATTATGCTTAAATTTAGAGGAACTGAGGATGAAATGAAAGGCAAAATAAAGATATATGACATCACTAGCACCTACAAGGATTCAATATTTGGATCTCCATTGAGGGACTGAGGATCTAATTAAAAATTCCATTCCCAGGGGCAGCTAGGTGCCACAGTGAATAGAATTTTGGCCCTGCAGTCATGAGCACCTGAGTTCAAATCTGGCCTCAGACACCTAATAATTGCCAAGCTTTGTGACCTTGGGCAAGTTACTTAGCCTCATTGCCTTGAATAAAATTTTAAAAAGAGAATCCCAACCCCATCATTTACTTCTTTTGCTTTGTGGTCATTGACAAATCATAGATCATTAGTGAGACCCTTAAGGTCCTTTATTATTCTCAGATTATATACACTGTATATTCTGGATAGGAAGAGGGGTTCTACAAAATGAAGGAAAGAAAGGAGCAGGGACCAACTCTAGACACAGACTGGAATGAGCACTCCTAGAAAGTTTTCTTAGATGACTTCATCACTTAAAATGACCCAGTATGACATTTAATTCAATTTCTCTGCCAATGTACATTTTGTTCCCACTTATCATGTTTGGTTTCCTTATCCCCCTGGGTAGGGCTTTGGGAAAGCTCTGTGTATATATGTATCATTGCTGACAAGTTTGCCTTTTAGTCTTTGAAGCACATACTGTGATTTAATTTGGAAACCTCATGGCTGCTGAAGTTATCTCAGCTATCTCAGCAGAATCCCCTTTTTTTGCCACAGTGGACAAATAGGGAGCAGTATGGTCTATAAGTACAGCCTTGTTAGGAGACACTGAGCTAAACCCATATATTATTCATCACATTAAATCCCTTCACACATTCAGTTTGGTCAACAGGGGCATAAACATAGCAAGAGAATAAGGGAGCTGTCTACCTTATATATCACACTCTACTGATACTTTTTTTTTGTTCCATATAAACATACCTGAGTTATTTAAGAATGTCATTTCCACCCAAGTGCCCTGTCCTCCCCTCCTGAAGTCCTCTAGAATCTTTGTGATAGTAAGGAGATCCAAGGAGTAAATCCATTCCCTTTTGAAAACTATTCAATACCTAGTGTTCAAAACATTTAGCTAGGGCTTTATTAAAAGAGATAGCATGCAATCACTATACCTGGGAAGACATGGGCTAGTGGTTTCTTTGAGTTCATATTAAATATGACAACAGTAGGGAGAATCCCTGTGAAGCATGGTGCTGCCTAAGGAGGGGGTAAATCTGGTTCCTTACTCCAGTAAGACACTGGTGGGGTCAATATTATGCATAACAGTTTTACTTCCAAATGGTTAAAATAGAAAGATTATGTGTGTATTTATGTGGGGTGTGTTTGTGTCTGTGTGTGTGTGTGCTTGTTTGTGCGAGAGAATATTCTTGTGTCTGAGAGTTAGACAGACACAGACATACAAACAAAAAAGGCAGAAAGACAAAGAGAAAGACACAGAGAGAGAGAGAGACAGACAGACAGACAGACAGACAGACAGAGACAGAGACAGAGAGAGACTGATTCAGAGACAGATGCACAGTGAGAGACAGGCACAGAGAGAGACAGAACCAGTCTACAAGAACAAGGAGGAAACTAGCAATCTTAAGTACACTCTGCCGTGGTAAGAAAATAATCACAATATTTATTGGTTCCAGGTTTAACTGACACATTTTAGGAGAGGAAATCATTGGTAATTTGGATGGTATCTAAAGGTAGAGGAACCTAAAACCATGCCACCTGAGGAGTAGTTGAAGGAAATGGAGTAGTTCATAAGCCTCGATATTAGAGAATTTAGAGGTATTCATGATAGTTGTCTTCAAGTATTTGAAGAGTTGATCTTGGAAGAGGAATTAGCTTTTTTCTAACTGTTCTACGGGGCAAAATGAGAATAAGTAAAAGTTAAAATGATGCATAATTGGATTTGATCTAAATTACAGGCTCACTAACAATTAGAGGAACCCCAAAGTGTAAAGAATGACTCAGTACCCACTTGATTCATATTCTCTGATGATCTTCAAGCTAAGCCTAGATGACTATTCCTCAGGTATGTTATAGAAGGAATTCAGTTTCGTATATGGATGGCCCTAAATGGTTATTGTGTCTCCTTTCCATTTGTAGATTCTGTGAATTATTGATGGAAAGAGAACTCGACTGACATGTCATTAGAAAAAAATAGATTCAGGGGCTGGATCTATACAACCTCTTAAGTATCCCAGAACAATGGCATTAAAATTACAGTCTCTCAGATTTTGAGAAAACCTCAGGGATTATTTAGTTCTATTTGTGTGTGAGCAAGAATCCCATATAACATCCCTGACACATCTTCATTTAGCCTTTACTTGAATGCTTTGAATACTTCTAATGGAAGGGGTGCAGGGAGAAGAGATGTGTGTGAAATGCTTCCATTTTCCTTCTGTTAAGGAAGCCAATCAAGTATATAAACATGTATTTCTCCAGAATAAACTAAGAGAATGCAGCATTTTGGGTGGGATATGACTGCTTCAATCTTCTAATCTCTTTAATAGATTTTTTATATGGAAGATTAAGTTAAATCTGGCAAACCCATCCTGTATTAATTTTCCCTTGAGCAAGAGAACCCTGGCTGTAACCAAAGGGAGAAAGATTTAATGGAATGCTGAGACTGACTTATGGCTAATTGGTGCTTTAATGTGGGAAAACAAATAAATATTTGAATACCACTCACTACAAATCTTTCCACCTAGACAGTTCTCTCATTGACTAAAGAATGGAGTACAGTATGTACTACACACTCATCTTGTCATCTTCTATTGTTGGAGACACTGTCTTCTTTACCTATTCCAGGCTGTTTCTTTTTTTTACAATTGAAAAAAACCAATAATCCCCCCCAAATTATACATGTATGTTTATATTATGCTATGGCATGTCATATTCTGTATAAATATGCATGCACATATGAATGGATATGTGCATATAATTTATAAGATAAACATATGTATCATTATATAAATGTAGTAACAATTCTTTTTTGTGGCCATTTATGATATAAATTCATTTTAGAGTCATCTCATTTGATCATTGCAACAATTATATGTAATAGGTAATACAAATATAGAATTTCCCAGATTTAAAGAAGGAAAAACTGAGACCCAGAAAAGTTAAGGGTAACCTTAACTGTGATTATCTGCTTGCCTAGTTCATAAATATAATTCATGTTAAAGAAAAAATTTTCTGACTCACAATTTAATGTCCTCTGTATCAATAAGATTAAGATGAAAAAACATAAGGTTTGATAGCAGTTTTCCTGACAAAAAAATACAGGAAGTCATAAGTAGACTGCAAACTCAGACACATACATACCTATATACACACATATAAGCACACACACACACATGCGCACACACATAGATAGATAAATAAATACATGAGGACATAGAGGTAATAGATTAAGGACTTAATACTTGCTAGCCATTCTGCTAAGTGCTATGGATACAATTAAAGTAAAAAAAATTAGCCCTTGAGGAGCTGACATAATAATAATAGAGGGAAAGGAAGATATAAAAGGGACCTGAAAGACTATATGTGGTGGGATTAGGGTGGAGAATATTCCTTTACCGGGCAAGTTGGAGAGTAGATCTGTGCTGGGCGAAAGATCATGTTGGTTAGAGGGCATGCTTACTGTAAGAGAGTATGGAGGAATTCACCAATTTATATGTGTCATATTTATACGAAAAAAATCTAATATTATCTAGGACTGTGTTAAGAGATACACCATTTCCAGGAGTAAGAAGATGTTATTCCCTCTGTATTCTGCTCTGGTATTTTATTCTTCCTAGCTATATCAATCTTTCTAGTCATGTAGGTTTGAATTCTTAATTCTTAATAAATTCTTGAATTTTCACCAAATAATTACTCCTGATATTCAAAGAGACAGAATTATATGGTGGATAGAGCACAACGAGTCAGAAAAACTTGGATTCATATCCCATCTTAGTTACTAGAGAGGGTGATAATGGACAATTTGCTGAAATCTTTAAGAATCTTTATTCAAATCTTTTCAATCTTGGTTTCATCATAAAATGGATCATAGTAGAAAGTACTACTCAGGGTAGTTGTGAGGATCAGATAATAATTCTGAAATATTTAGCAAATAATAGATGCTAAGGAAATGTTATGTAGGATAATAAATGAAAATCATTTTATAAACCTTAAATCATTCTGTGAATTTTAGCTTCCCAGTAATTTAGGAATTGTTGTTGATTTTATTTCTGTTATGCTATTTACATACTTCCTTTCTCTCAAATTTATTTTACTACAATTCAGGAATTTATTTGACTCTGGACTCTTTCAGCAGCATCCTGCTATCAAATTCTCCCTTCCCTATCCCATCCTGCATATATCTTCTAAAATGTTATACCTAAGAGGAATTAAAAATCTTTTTGGGTTAAAAAATCCTTCACTGTGTTCTTGAAATAGACCTTTATGGGTTTCAAACATGGAAGGAAGGAAGGAAGGAAGGAAGGAAGGAAGGAAGGAAGGAAGGAAGGAAGGAAGGAAGGAAGGAAGGAAGGAAGGAAAGAGGGAAGATGGAAGGAGACTTCCTAAGGCAACTTATTCCATTTTCAGATAACTAACAACAAATTTGTTTGTTTTCCTGAACTAGAGCCATAATATTGCAAGCTGAAAATGAAACAAAATTCAAAGGGAAGGCTTGGTGAATGGCTGGTTCATATTAACAACTTCTCACATTTAAATCGGCCCTTTATTTACAAGTACTGGCCTCATTCATCCCTATGAAATAGTGGAGATATCCCCATTTTATAGATGAGACTTCAGGTCTTCTAATTTCTAGTTTAGTGGATATGCCTCCAGCATTTCATCAGAAAGACAGGACCACTCTGATTGACAAAGAAAGAAAAATGAGGCAAGTGTTAAATCCAGGTATCCTGACTCTACTTCTAGAGTTCTATTACACCATGCTAAGATGACTTTCATTTCCACTTAACAATGTTTTTTTTTCCTATAACATTTAGATTCTTCTCACTACTGAATCCAATGGACTCCATTTTTAAGGAGTGACAATTTTCCATTTCTTGTGAATCCTTCTATTCTTAGCTTAGTCTGCACTGCGTGATAAGTTATTGCTACCTAACATCATCTGCAGGCTATTCTGTTGGGAAAAGAATTGCTGAATAAAAGGAAATCAATGGGCCATTTGGGCAGATATTTAGCTTATAACCATGACCTCATCATAAAGTTTCAAAAGAAGATGAAAAAACCCTAACAGAAAAGGACCATTGGAGCCAATCATTTTATATCAATCCTTTCCATTTTCCTCTTACACACTACCTCTTTGAGTGACCTTTCTACAGAGATAGAAAGACATATCTTCTTTCTTTTCCTAGTCACATACTTTGGGCAATACCAACTAGGACTTAGAATTACTAGACCTCCAAATTGTAAGTCCAATAACCACTGAGGTAATATCAGCTATATTAATGCTATATCTCCTCTATCATTTCCGAACAATGGTCATCTTGCTTAGCTTGAATGATTTAATTGGCAGGATACCTATTAGATCCTGAGACAGTCACTTATTAAGGTAACTCTAATTTTAGGAAGTTTTTTTTTCCCCTTATATCGCATAAAAATTTGTATCTTTTCAAGTACCAACAATTGTTCCTGGTTCTGCTCTGTTACCAAGCAGACAAGTATAATCTTATTTCTTCCTAATAACCCTCCAAATATTTAAAGAAAACTGTTATGCACCACTTAAGACATATGTTTTTCATGCTAAACATTTTCACTTTCTTTTATTAATCCCTATGTAACAGGATTTTGAGGACTGTATTTCTCAGCTGCTGCTGTCCAGAAATTTAACTGTGTATATAAGGGGTAGGAAAACTTTTCTTCTGTCAAGGGTCATTTGGATATTTGTATCATCATTTGCAAGCTATATTTGCTCAAATATTTAATTAATTCACCCCTAAAAAACTGCTAGATTTAATGAATTTCAAGTCCTGTCTTTGCCTTGGCAATGCCATACCAATACAGCTGGCAGGTCAAATGTTCTCCACCCCTGGTATAGATTATATGATTTAATACCTTTAATTTTTGACACAGGAAAAAAAGAATTAAGAAATCAACCTGAGTGATAAATGCCAGGAACAGTTTTTTGTTATTTTTGCTATTTTGCTGTTTGTTTTTTACGACATTCATTCAACAATGTATAAAATATTGTTTTAGGGTGGGTGTTGGTTCACACAACCAGATGAATACAACTTTGCCAAAAGATGGATGAGGAAAACCTTTTATGGTCCAATTTTATACAAAAGGAAAAGGAGACTATAGAACCTTATGGAAGCTTAAGGAGGTCTCCAATAGCCTCAGTCTTTTTTGATGTAATACTACAAGGCAAGAAAGCAATCAGAATAGGATATATTTCTGAATCTTTATAGACAAATATATATGTCATTTATAGAATTGACTCCAATTTTGTAAAGAGATAGAGCAATGGAAAAGGCCATAACCCTTAGGCTACAAAGGATTAATCACAGGCTTCCCAAAGAAGCACAAAATCAGTGGAGTTAGCATATACTCATAAAGGAAAATGACTAAAAATTACATAGACACTGACTGTTTGTTACTCACTCCCCCACTGTAGTGAGAACCTGATGTAACTGCATATTTGAACCCAGCCTAGGATGACCACTTTGGGCCTCTTTTCTAGTTTAATCAAAGCCATTATTTAATAATTGCAGTTGTACTGTAAAAATTCTTGACTCCTGTATCTTAATCCCCTGTAGAATAAAGGAAAGAAATTCTGATCTGGATACAACACCCATACTCTCCCACTCTTTCCCCCAACTCCTATCCCCATTGCCACCAACCAACTGAATTGTATGAAACCAGGATCTGCATCATTGCTGAGCCTTCATACTCTGACAAGGTTCAGGAGGAAAAGAGGACATCATTATGGAAAGAGGAACTCCATGAGGATCAATGTGAGGGATGAATCCTATGAACTATGCATGAAAAGAAGCAAATAAATGACTTCCCTAAATTCAATAAAGTATAATTAGCCCAGTTCAGGATTTGAATCCAGGTTCTTTCATTCAAAATCCACTTTCTATTATTACACAATACAGTAATAGAGTCCATTTTGTGTTCAAATAAATACAGTGTTGATGGAAATTATGATAAGCAAGAAGATCAGACAAGGAAAAGATTACTTACTGATTGTATGACTTGGAGAAGTATCTGATTTAGTAACATTTGAAGTAGTCTTTTAGAGCCAGGTAGGATGTCAGTAAATAGAAATCAACTCACCTGCTACATGGGAGAAACATAAAAAAAAAATAATGTTTCTTCACCCAGAAATCTTGGGTCTGATTCTTTTATTGACTGTGGATTAATGATAAGGAAAAAAATATTACCCACAATACTCTTGCTAATTCATGTCAAAATCTGTTTGCTGCAATGTGGGGAACCTTTCCAGGTGATCTTATTGAACCTAACAGATGGTGTTTGCAAATGCCAATTTTTCCTTACTTTTTTATTTATTTTTTCTAAAATATCTGACCCTTGGCCTTCAGGAAGAATTATATTTCTCATGAAAAGGCCAACAATTTTTTCTTAATGAAATAACTACAAGATAGACTGCAACTTTTGGTTAAAAAAGGACCTGATCTTTTGGAGCCTTTGTCAACTGACAGTTTGCTTGCTCTCTTTCCATGACAGTTTTCTAGAGTAAGATCTAGCTTTAATAAAAGGAGGAAATGATCCTAGACTTAAGGTTACACTGAATGAATCCTTACTGTTATAAAACCAGGCATAGTAATCTACCACATTTTTTCATTTGATTCTCACAACTCTTTGGCCAATATGCATTTATTCAAAAATGAATATATTTTTTTAAATTGCACATAGTTCCCTCTTTAACCCACTCCTGATGAAAGCTGGTTTCCAGAACTACCAAACCTTCCTACTCTATCTAATTACCCTGTATCAGTTATTCTCTTTTCCTACACCTTATTTTTAGAATCATATCATAATATTTCTTTTAAACTCCTTGATTACTAATGACAGTTTTAGATATATGTTTTACATCACCACAGATAAATAGTAAACACTTCGTTCTTACTGATTTTTCTGTGATTAGTCTTTGATGTTGACCTTAGATTTCCCTTGAATCTTGTATGTCAAATTTTCTATTAAGTTCATGTCTTTTTTACATAAAATCCTAAAAATCTGGCAATAATAAAATAGTTTTTAAGATTATGCTTAACTTGCTGGGCATGATATTTTCTACCCTAATCTCCATTCTTTTGCTCTTCAATATGTAGAATTTCAAGACTTGCTCTTATGTAACTGCCATTAGGTCTTTGTGTAATTCTAATTGTAGTTTTGCTGTATTTAATGTGTTGTTTTGTTTGTTCTTGTTGTTGCTCATAATATTTCTCCTTTATCTGGGGTTTTGGAATTTGGCTATGATATTCCTGCAAGTTTTCCTCCTACTATCTCTTTCAAGTGGTGATCAATGATTTTTTTTAATTTCTCTTTTCTCCTCTTGTTCTTACACTTCAAGACAATTTTCTTTAATTATTTCTTATATTATTGTTTCAAGATTCTTTTTTTGATCCTAACTTTCAGGTATCCTGACTATTCTTATGTTTTCTCTTCTTGATCTGTTCCCCACATTCTTATTTTTCATTTTTTTTCATTTTTATTTAAGGCAATGGGGTTAAGTGACTTGCCCAAGGTCACATAGGTTGATAATTATTAGGTGTCTGAGGCTGGATTTGAACTCAGTTCCTCCTGACTCCAGGGCCAGTGTTCTATAACTGTGCCATCTAACTGAACCATTCTTGTTTTTCTTATAAGGTTTCACATTCTATTCTATTTTTTCATTTTTTAGATTTTGTTTTTACTTCATATTATTCATGGAAACATAGAATTTCATTTCAAAGAGGTGTCAGAAATCATTTAGTCCAATCTTTCCTTTTCACTTTTAGCACTATATGAAGAAAAATTAATTTGCTGCCACAAGCAGCAACTGCTAGCTAACTGTCATCAGTGGGAATAGTAAGTTAGCCCAGCTGAAATAATGAAGTGTTCTAAAGGAGGAAGACATTGCCAGGTGAGTCATACCTTGGTCATCACCTTGAGTCTTTTATGTCTCCTACAACATCAAACTTGCTCCCAGTTCAGCTTTCACAATCATTACAGGAGGGAGAACAACCATTATTGAGAGGGTACCTACATGGACTGAAGGTTCTGAAAGTTCTGCTGATCCTATTTCCTCAAACCCACAGCTACTGCAAGCCCACAAAAGAAATTTCTCATCATCAAAGTCTTTGGGACTGTCAACATAGAAATCAATATCATTTTATTGGTGGAAATGATATAAAAGGAGATGAAGTACTATTTTCTTTGCCTCTATAATTAAAAGTCCACTGAACATTCCCACCTCTCTTGCATTTGAAATCTCTTCTATGTGTTTTCTCCCCCCTTTAGAATGTGAGTTGTGTAAGATCAGGGACTCTACCTTTTTCTACTTCTATTCCATACTTAATACAGTGCCTTGTACTTAATTAATGTGTTTTTCATTGATTGATTCATTAACTAATTATCATATACATAATAAATGACCATCAAACTTTTTCCTAAATATCTCCATTTACTGGAAACTCACTGCCAAATCAATGAAAATAGCTCAATCCACTGTGAAAAAAAATCTAGATTTTGGGAAAGTTCTTCCTATTCCCAACCCATTTTCAATATATTGGGCCAAAATAAGTGCCTTGACAATCACTCAACAGTTCTAGTTTTATCATCTGAACCTATTAAGAGGTCTAATGCCTTCATATAAATATGATTGTGCCTCCTCTCAATGATTAATAAATTCATTTTACCCAACTATCCATTCATCTACCTACTATTAATTTTACTTATTAATTTTACATTTACTAAAGATCTTCAAAGTGAAATAGTTTATATTGTGAAGGGAAGGGATGGAATAAGCATTTATTGTCTACTTTGTCTTAAACACCATGCTAAGTTTCTTCATAGCAGGAGGTAGGTGCTATCATCTTCCATTTTTACTGGTGAGAAAACCATGGTTAAGTATATTATCCATGGTGACCTAGTTATGAAGTATCTGAGGCCAGATCTTAGTTCAATCATTCCGGTCTCTGACCCTGTGCTCTATCCACAATGCCACCAAGCTGCCTATTAGGCACTGGAAGAGTACAAAAACTCATGAGAATGTCCCCTGATCTCAAGGAACTTAGTCTGGTAGTAGTAGTAGGACAAAGAAGACACATAACATGAGTTTTTTTTCCTAGTTAAATGGTGAGAGTAGCATCATATCAGTATTCTTACAAATTACAAAGTTTCCTGATAGAAAAAATTTTCATTCTTTTCTTTCCAAGTGACTTCATTTTACTTGTTTCATGATATTGAGAAATTTGTCTATAACGGTTGCTAAGCTAACTAAAACTAACAAAATTATATCAACAGGTAAGAGAAAGAAAATAAGATTTGAATAGACCTTTGAGTGTCAATTTCATATGTTGGCTCCTATCTAGGAGAGAGAAATATATTCTTCACTTCTGATTTGTCATATCCAACACAAATGGCCCCACATTTTTAATAGGAAGTTCTGCTTGGTCAGATGAGCATTTAATTTACCCCATCAGCTATGGCCTTTCCATTCAAATGATATTGCTCATCAATCAAGAAAGTAAAAGATGGCAGAATTCTAATGTCATTCACCACTTGGGTGTGCTCATCATGCTCTGGGGGAGCTGGCCATGGCCCATTTTACTTTGCAATGAAGGAAGTGGTCCTGAACCAGGATTCATTTCTAGTAATTGCTTTTTCTTTGGATCACAATATGCTGGAGGATATATTTCTTTGTTTTCTTTCTGAATTCTGTGTTAATAGATTTCAACATTTGTATCTTTGAGCTTGGTTTTCTGGATGTGAGTTCAAACATTTACAGAGAGTCCTGATTTCCCATGGCATAACCAATTTTAGTGTAGGGAAAAATGAATAGCAGGAGAAAATTGTTGAGCAGAAATATGAACTAAAAAATTTCAACTTTAAAACACAATATTTGACTTGATCTTCTTGTCATGGGTATAAATAGATGTGCCCACACTGATCCTCAACTATTTTGTAATTTTCTGAAGGAAAGAAATAAGAATGTCATCCCATTGTTTTTAAAAGAATTAGAGATTTGTAGCCTAGAGAAGAGATGACTTGCTAGGGGCAGGGAAGGGCAGATCCATGATTTCTCTCTTCATGTATTTGAAGAAGAGTAATATGAAAGTAAGATTACCTTTCTTCAGCTTGGTCACAAAGTATAGAACTAGGAATACTAGGTGTAAAGGAAAGGAGAAATGTATACTGAAGATGTCAGGGGAGAAAAGGGCCTGGGAGACAGAATTTGGCAATCAGAACTCTCCCATTTTAGGATGTTTTAGGAATTAATAGATTACTATCATTTGAACTTTGAAAACACATGCTGATTCAGTCATCCAAAGTCATAGAGTGCATGCCCGTGACGCAAATAAAATGCATTCATTTAACCAAGAAAATAACACAAATTGATATACTAGAAATTTTCTTTCTAAAAGTGTCACAGGGTTGAGTGGACTCAGATAAAATTTCAAGTCAGAGCATTGGTTTAGGCATAGAGATGAGTACTAAAAATATATTTTAAATAAGGATGGAGATCAAAATCCCAGAATGTTTAGAATGAGCTTTACAAAATTATAGCTAGTGAGAATAGTGAAAATAGTCACAGAATAGATAGGAAAAAATGAGGGTAGTTGTAGGAAAAAAGTTAGGGGGCAATGGAATAAATATGAACTAATAGTGGAAATGATCAGCAAGTGACCAGAGATATAAGGATAGACTATAGAGTAATGAAGATACAGATTAGAATTCCTTTTTTAGACATTAGCTTTGTATTTGATCTTGAGAAGCTATTTCTTCTATATTTCTCAAATTTCTCATCTTTAAAATGGAAGATTTGGGGAGTAGGTGACTGATGAACAGCATAATAGAATAGAAAAAAATGGATTCAGAGTCAGAATATGTCTATTAATTCATGTCTAATAATTATTAGAACTGCATTGATATCTTATATTATCACACGTTTTATGCACATTTTATCATATTGGAAGGCAGGAAGCACTTTATAATTTGTCTCTGTATACCCAAAGCTATGCATTTTGTCCTTAACATAATAGGTATAAATGTTCTTGTCACTATTGTATCTTTCTGATCTTGAACATGTACAAGCAAATCTGAAATAAAAAATGTTTATATCTTTTTAAAGATTTTTTCTTAAATGAATCACAAAATCAAAGTTAGGCAGAACTTTAGTGATCATCTAGAATAAATCATACCTAAAATCATATCCCAATATGATTTATTGATTGATCAATCATATCCCAAAAAGTTATCACCTAGTCTTTTCTTGAAAAATTCCAATGTCATGTTCAGAATCTAGGAACTTCTTGGGTATAATGTGAAAATGATTTCCAGAATGGTTCTATGTATTAAAAGCTCCCACAAGTACAACTATATTTACAACATCTTTTGCTGCAATGGGAAATTAAAGAGGTATGAATCAATTGGTGAATGTTTGAACAAATTATAATGTATGTGATGAAATACATTTTTCAAAATATAATAAAAGGAATCATTTTAAAGAAACCTAGGAAAATTTTTATGAAATGAAATAGAATGAAATAAATGAGCAGAACAAAGAGAAATATATATATATATATATATATATATATATATGTGTGTGTATAATGCTAATTTCATTGTAAAGACAAACAACTTTGAAAGATGTAAGAAACCTGTTCTATACTATGACTAACTAAAATTTCAAAAAATCAATTACAAATGAGAATGTTACCTTTGATTATGGAGGAACAGAATGAGATACAATTGTGGATATGTCCGATATAGGGAATTTTTTCCTTAACTGTGCATATTTGGTACAAGGGAACTACCCTGTTCTCCATGAGTCTTTTTTTTTAGCCTAAACATTACATATCTTTCAACTGGTTTCTTATGGACTGAACTCATCTCCTCACCTTGCTTTTTGACTTCTTTTTGATGTTCACCTATTCATCAATTTGTTGCAGTATTTTACATAATACTCCAGATGTGTTCTGACAAGAACAGAGAAAAATGAGAATCTCCCTTCTTTGTTCCTAGGAGCAATATCTTCCCTACTACAACCCATTACATAATTATAGCTTTGTTAGTTGTCATATCAAAATGTTGATTGAGATTGAGCTTGCAATCTATGAAAAGTCCCTGATATTTTTCAGAAAAAAAAATCTCATTTAAACATAAATTCCTTAGCTTGTGCTTGTGAAATTTATTTCCTTTAACAGAGACAAATTTTTTTATTAACTTCAGGTCCAAGGTTTTAAACTATCAAGATTTTGTGAATCCTGACCCATTGAGCATACTAACTGTTCCTTCTTACTTTGGGTCATCAACAAACTTAATCAAGATGCCAATCCATCCTACTATACCTAATATAACAAGTATTTAATAAATTCATGCTGATTCATTTATCCAGAAGCTAAACACTATGTGTTCAAACACAGATCCCTGAAGTACTCCATTGGAGTCTTCCTTCTAAGCTGACAAGGATCCATCAGGGACTACATTGAGGCTGGTCTTTCAGTTCCAATTCAATATAATCTTATCATCATTCAATCTTCATTATTTCTACAAATTTTATATAGGAATAATATGACATTATTTTATGAAATATTTTTCAAAATCTAGATAAACTATATATTCTACATTTCCTTAGGCTATCGGTTTATCAACACTATTAAAAAAGTTATATATATACATATATATATATATATATATATATATACATACATACCACTCAGCTATGAATTTATAAAGTTGAATGGAAATAGAAAAAGATATTTGTTAGATTTAAAGTGTGATTTCAAGCATCAAGATTTCCTTTCTAATTATTTCCTCATTTGCCCCCTTGAAAAAGAGAGCTATAATTAGGAATATTCCTAATAGGAATCAGATACCTGTGGCAAATTCATATGGATTTAGAGGTAATAAAACATGCCTACAGATCAACATGTTACCTTTCTGTCTTAAATCTCTTATCTGCAAACTAGAGGTTCTAGAAGGATAGATTTAGAGCTAGAAAGGAATTTAGAAGTTCAAGACATTTACTAATTTGGACCCTGAGACCCTGATCAATCAGTCAGTCAAAAAACAGTACCTTCCATGATCTAGTTGCTGTTCTAAGTACTGGGAATATCCACAAAAAATAAAAACAAATATTCTCCATTTCTCAAATAGCCTATAATCTAATGGGGGAAGACAAAATCCAAAAGAAGGCTGAAGGGTAGGAAGAAGGGAGATTAAGGAGCTTTCTCCACTAGTATATAAGGTGGAATTCAAAACCTAGTATTCCTAACCTCATATTTAGTTCTCCATTAATTACCATATTGCCTTTCAAGTAATAGTGTTCAGGATTCTTGTGAAGACAGCACCATATGAATCATAACATGATATAAATGTGAGCTATTAGTATTAAGCTCTCATCCAACTCTGCAGTTGCCTTCTGGTACTTTAGAGGAGGGAGGACCCTGGTGGGAAGATGTACAAGGAGAAAATGGAAAGCGGAAGATTTCTCTAGATTTGTCTAAAGTTCAGATACTCCCATGCAAAAATAGGAAAGTACTCTTTGGTAGGTTCCCTTAAAAAGGGACAACTCCACTAACTATTAAACAACGAAACCCTGCTATGTGCTTTCAAATGATAAAAAGTTTCAAGACTTTCCAAATAAGTGCTTTTCCCACATGCAGACAATTTCATCAGTGGAAATACACTTGGTAGAAATAGAATACTCCCTATGGTTTCCTGCCCTGCAGCTTCTTAAAGGAATAACAGATGCTCCACAGCTTTGCTTAACTCCAGATTGTTGGCAGCTATGCATTGGCTGATACTAATTGAATCACCTATCACCTAACCTCCTATGCATGACTGTCTGAGATTGTTCAAAGAGAGGAAGAAGGCACTGATCCTTCACCTGTGAGGTGTAGTGTGGGTAGAGAGTTTAGAGAGACAAGAAAAACTCCTGGAAACCCAACAATTATTAAAAAGGTAGGTGCATGCTTCCTTCCTGAATTCAAGAGAAAAATCAGCCAGGGTTTTGATGCAACTAGTACTAATGAAGAACCTACTCTGTGCACTAAAGGGAGATAAAAAATTTAGATAAAATATAACCCTTCTATTTGAGCTTCTAGAAAAATCACTGAAATTTTAGAGCTGGAAAAAAAAAGCCTTTGGAAAGATCAGTTCAGCAAGCATATATTAAACAGAAGCTCAGGGAAAACAAATAACTTGCTCTAAGTAGCCTATCTATTAGAGTTAAAATCTGATATTCAAAACTAGATCTTCTTATTCCAAATCCAATATTTTTGACAACATTGCAGCATTTGCTATGGGTGGAGCACTATAGTAGATTTTGAGAGATTTATTGAAGTGAATAAGGCATAGTTCCTGCTTTCAAACTGTTTACACACTTCAGGACAGATAATATCAGCACACAAATAAACTATTATACTAAAGAGAGCAAGCTGAACACACAGGAAAAATATAGTTTTGAAAGTTCAGAAAAATAATGATAGAATTTTTGAGGTGGAAAGGATTTCCACGGCAAAGTTCTACATAGCAGTTTTCATCAAAGCAAAAAGGAAATTTTGGAGCTCAGGAGATGCCTTGGGACACTATAAGGTCATTACTGGGGAATTCAAGATCAGAGCAGTTTACCTTTCAGAGACTTTAGCTTTTGCCTTTCCACATTATTTGTCAATGTTCACTACTTTTTTCTGGATACATTATTTTCTCTGGGTCACCATGTTTCTACCCTCTCTTGGGTTTCCTCTTTGATGTCTAATAAATTCAACACGTTCCTTATTTTCTCCAGGTTCAAATATCAAGTGCTTTGCTTGACTTTGAAAGTTTTTCATAACCTGACTTCTCACTACCTTCCCACTACCTCCACTATATTCCATAAGTCTGTTTTCTTAAACTCATTTCCCTTCATATATTCTGAATTCCAGGGTCAATGACCCTGTTCCTCACCCACAACCATCATGCCTTCATGCCATCTCTAGAATTTTCCCCTGACTATAATACTTTCCCTTCATATTTCAATCTCCTGGTTTCACCAATTTAATTCAAGACTCAGATCAAATCCCACCTTTAACAAAAGGTCTCTGCTCCTCCCACTGATGGTCCATTCCCTCTAACATTTCTTCCTATTTACACTGTGTATATTTTGTATGTACACAAATTTGGTTTTGCAGTGTTGTCTCCTCTGCTATAGTGGGAATTGCTTGAGGGTATTGACTATGCATTTTCCTTCCTGTTTTATATTCCTAATACTTAGGCCTATAGTAAGAACTTATTACATGCTTGCTGACTGAATTCTCAGTCTGTTTTTACTGACTCATGTACATCATGCCACCTAAATATGGATATACCCACAAGCTTTTTCCCTGAGCTTTCTTTAAATCTTTATTTTATAGATTCACCCATGTTAGCTCTGATTGGCTTGATTTTCAATGATATCTCTGTCCCAGACTTATATATATTTAATTCTAGTCTCTCTCTCCTTAGACCCTGTCCCCATATCACCAACTGTCTTTTGAACATACCAGGAATATATCTCTCAGATATTTCAAATTTTCCCTGTTCAAAACAGAAGATATAATATTTTTTTTCTTTTTAATTGACATTTTATTTTATTTTTCCAGTTACAAGGAATGATAGTTTTTCTTTTTATATAAATATTTAATTTGTTTTCTAATTATATACAATAGTAGCCTCCACTGATCATTTTTGCAAGGTTTTGAATTTTACAATTTTTCCCTCCCCTCCTCCCTCCCCCCTACAGAAGACAGTCAAATAGACTTTACATTTGTTTCCATGATCTGCATGTATCAAAATTGAATGTGTTGAGAGAAAAAATGTCCTTAAGAAAGAAAGAAAATATTAGAGACAGAACAATAAGACAAGGTTTTTAAAGAACTGAAGATAATAATCTTTGGTATCTGTTTAAACTCCACTGTTCAGGGGCAGCTGGGTGGCACAGTGGATAGAGCACTGATGCTGGAGTCAGGAGTACCTGAGTTCAAATCTGGCCTCAAACACTTAATAATTGCATCACTGTGTGACCTTGTGCAAGTCACTTAACCCCATTGACTTAAATAAATAAAATAAAAAGAATTTCTTTTAAATTCCATAGTTCTTTCTTTGGATACAGATGGTATTCTCTATCACTGATCCCCTAAAATTGTCCCTGATTATTGCACTGATGGAGTGAGCAAGTCCATCAAGGTTGCTCATCATCACATGTTGTTAACGTGTACAGTGTTCTTCTGGTTCTGCTCTTTTTGTTCAGCTGCAATTCATGCAAGTCTTTCCAGGCTTCTCTGAAATCCCATCCCTCCTGTTTTTTTAATATTTTTATTAAGACATCTTTTTAATTTTTTTTTTAATTTAAGGCAATGAGGTTAAGTGACTTGGCCAAGATCACATAGCTAGGTACATTTATTAAATATTTGAGGCCAGATTTGAACTCTGGTCCTCCTGACTGCATGACTGGTGCTCTATTCACTGCACCATTTAACTGTCCCACCTCCTGATTTCTAATAGAACAATAGTGTTCCATCATATATATAGACCACAATTTGTTCAGCCATTCCCCAATTGATGGCCATCTCCTGAATTTTCAATTCATTGCCACCACAAACAGACCTGTTATGAATATTTTTGTGCATGTGGGATTTTTACCTTTCTTTCATGATCTCTTCAGGATACAGACCCAGTAGTGGTATTGCTGGATCAAAGTGTATAAACATTTTTATCACCCTTTGGAAATAATTCCAAATTGCTCTCCAGAAAGTTTGGTTCACAGGTTCACCAACAATGCATTAGTGTCCCATATTTCCTACATCCCTTCCAACATTGATCATTAGTCTTTCTGGTCATATTGGACGATCTGGGACCTGTGAGATAGTACTTCAGAGATGCTTTAATTTGCATTTCTCTAATCAGTAATGATTTAGAGGAATTTTTCATATTACTATGGTTAAATTTGATTTCCTCATCTCAAAATTGCCTTTGCATATTCTTTGACCATTTTTCAATTGGGGAATGGCTTTTTTGTATAAATTTGATTCAGTTCCCTATATGATTTAGAAATGAGAGCTTTTTCAGAAACATTAGTTATAAGAATTGTTTCCCAATTTACTACATTTCTTTTTATCTTGGTTAGAGTAGCTTTGTTTGTACAAAAGCTTTTTAATTTAATATATCAAAAATTATCCAATTTTTTTTATTATGTTTTCTATCTTGTCTATCTCTTCCTATCTCCCCTTTCCCTAGATCAGACAGGTAAACTATTCCTTGTTCTCTAATTTGCTTATAATATTGTCATTTGTGTCTAAATCCTAATTTGATCTTCTCTTGGTATATGATGTCAGATATTGTCTAATCCTAGTTTCTGCCATACTATCTTCCAGTTTTCCTAGAAGTTTTTTATGGAAGAATGACTTCTTATCCCAGAACCTGGACTCTTTCAGTTTATCAAACAGTGGATTACTATAATCATTTCTTGCTGCCTTTTTTTACACCTAATTTTTTCTATTGATCTATGACTTTATCTTTAAGCCAGTACCAGACAGCCTTGACGACTGATGCTTTATAATATAATTTTAGATATGGTAAGGCTAAGTCACCTTCTTTTGCATTTTTTTTCATTTAATCCCTTGATATTCTTGACTTTTTGACTCATTAAAGTAATTTGTTGGAAGTTTGATTGGTATGGCATTAAATAAATCATTTAATTTAGGTAGAATTGTCATTTTTATTATATTAGTTTGGCTTGTTCATGAGCAATTGATATTTGCCCAATTATTTAGATATGATTTTATTTGTGTGAAAAGTGTTTCATAGTTATTTTCATAGAGTTTCTGAGTTTACCTTGTCAGGTAGACTCCCAAGGATTTTATATTGTTTAATGTTATTTTAAATGGGATTTATCTTTCTAACTCTTCCTGATATATCTTACTAGTAATATATAGAAATGCTGAGGATTTATGTGAGTTTATTTTATATCTGATGACTTTACTAAAGTTGCTAATTGTTTGTAGTAATTTTTAGATGATTTCTAGTATTCTCTAGGTATACCATCAGATCATCTGCAAAGAGTGAGAGTTTTGTTTCTTCCTACCAAATTCTAATTCCTTCAATTTCTTTTTTTCTTTTCTTATTGCTGAAGCTAATATTTCTTAGTATGATATTGAATTGTGGTGGTGATAAAGGACATCCTTGTTTCACCCCTAATCCTATTGGGAATGCTTCTAGCTTATCCCCATTGCATATAATATTTATTGATGGTTTCAGGTAGGTTTCTTTTATCACTTTAAGGAACAATCCTTTTATTCCTACTCTCTATAATGTTTTTTTTTTTCTTTTTGTTTTGTTTTTTGCAAGGCAGTAGTGTTAAGTGACTTGCCCAAGGTCACATAGCTAGGTAATTATTATGTGTCTGAGGCCGAATTTGAACTCAAGTCCTCCTGACTCCAGCGTCAGTGCTCTATCTACTGCACCACCTAGTTGTCCCTTTCTCTAGTGTTTTTAGTAGGAATGGGTGCTGAATTTTGTCAAAATATTTTTCAGCATTTATTAAAAATAATCGTATGATTTCTGTTAGGTTTGTTATTGATATAGTCAATTATACTGCTAGTTTTCCTGATATTGAACCAACCCTGCATTCCAGGCATAAATCCCACTTGGTCTTAGTGTTTTATCCTAGTGTTAACTTTGTACAATCACTTTACTAACATTTTATTTAAGATTTTTGCATCCATATTCATTAGGGAAAGTGGTCTATTATTTTCTTTCTCTTTTTTGACTCTTTCTGGCTTAGTTATAAGTACCATATTGGTGTCATAGAAAGAATTAGGCAGAGTTCCATCTTCACTTTTTTTTAAATTATTTTATACACACTTGGAACCAATTTTTCCTTGAATGTTTGATAGAATTCACTAGTGAATCCATCTGGCCCTGGAGATTTTTTTCTTAGGGTATTCAATAATGGCTTGTTGAATTTCTTTTTTGTGAGATAGGGTTGTTTAGGTATTTAATTTCCTCTTCATTTAATCCGGACAATTTATATTTTTGTTAACATTCATTTATTTTTTTTAATTTTAAGGCATTGGGGTTAAGTGACCTGCCCAAGGTCACACAGCTGGGCAATTATTAAGTGTCTGAGACCAAATTTGAACTCAGGTCCTCCTGACTCTAGGGTTAGTGGTCTATCCACTGTACCACCTAGCTATCCAAGCAATTTATATTTTTGTAAATATTCATCCATTTCACCTAAATTATAAAATTTATTGACATACAGTTGGACAAAATAATTTCAAATTATTACTTTAATTTCCTCCTTATTTGTGGTGAGTTTACCTTTTCCATTTTTGATACTAATAATTGGGTATTTTTCTTTTTTTTTTAACGAATTAACCAAAGGTTTATCTGTTTTATTGTTTTTTCATAAAACCATTCACTTAGTTTTATTTATTAATTCAATAGGGTTTTTTGGCTTTCAATTTTATTAATTTCACCTTTAAATTTTAGAATTTCTAATTTGGTATTTAATTGGGGGAGTTTTTAATTTGTTCCTTCTCTAACTTTTTTAGTTGCAGGCTCAGTTCATTCATTTCCTTTTTTTTCTATTTTATTCATGTGAGCATTTTGAGATTATAATATGTACCCTAATGACTGCTTTGGCTGTATCCCTAAAGTTTTGGTGTGTTGCCTTGTTATTGTCATTGTCTTGGATGAAATCACTAATTCTTTCTACATTTGTTGCATGATCCAATAATTCTTTAAAGTTAGTTTATTTTGGAAATTCTGGTAAAGATGGTGGCAAGAAGCCAGGCACTGTCCTAAGTTCTCCTGGCTGTCCCTCAGAACTAACAGGAATCAATCCTCTTAACAGATTTTGGATCCACTGAACCCAGAAAAGAAAGGAGGAAAAGGGAAGTGAAGGTGATCAGGGGCAGAGGGCAGATAGCCAGCCTAGGGGTTTTGGGGTGAGACCCAGGGACTAACCTGAGAATTGCCATGGAAGCTTTGACTGTGTGAGCAGCCTAAGGGAGAGTTCAGGCAAGGCTGGCAGAGGAGTTCCAGTGCAGCAGCTAGGCATTGATCCAGTCAGCTCAGCTGGTCTGGAAGACAGGACTTGGAGCCACATATTTTCAGTGAAGTCCCCAAGTTTCCAGGTGAGTTTCCTCCTCCCAACTCTGTGGAAGAAAGTGACTCTTCCCAGAACAAACAAAATAAATACCCCCACACACACAAGCCCTACATTCAGGTGTGGGCAGCAGATATCCTTCAGTGCTGAGTGAGGATTAAGGAGATTAACTATATAACCTGAAGACATTGTTTGAGGATAACCAGGATAACCATCACCCCTCCTCCCAGTCCTAGGGAGTGGGCCACAAATCAAGGTCACAGACACTCCATAGAAGCAAGCATTATATACAATGGGGTTAAGCTAGTGGCATTCCCAATAAGATGCCCATTATCACCACTACTATTCAATGCTGTATTGGAAATTGTAGCTTCAGCAATAAGAAAGGAAAAAGAAATTGAAGAAATTAGAATTGGGAAGGCAGAAACAAAACTTTGCAGATGACTTGATTATATATCTAGAGAATACTAAAAATCATCTTAATAATAAAATAATAAAAATCATCTAAAAAACTACTAGGAACAATTACTTAGAAACTTTAGCAAAGCTGCAGGATGTAAAATAAAACAACATAAATCTTCTTCATTTATATGTATTACTAACCAAATACAGCAGAAAGATCCAGAAAGAGAAACCCTATTTAAAATAACTTCAGAAAATATAATATCCTTGGTAGTCTACCTGCCAAGGCAGACTCAGAAACTCTATGAAAACAACTATAAAACACTTTTCACATGAATAATATCAGATTTCAATAACCAGACCAATATCAACTGCTCATGGATAGGCTGAGCTAATATAATAAAAGTGAAGACAGACTTAATTTATTAACTAGTTGTGTAATCTTGAGCAAATCACGTAACCCCATTGCTTTGCAAAAATTAAACAAAACCCACAAACTGCCCAGATTGACAGAAGAGGAAATAAATTATGTAAATAACCCCATTTCAGAAAAAAAAGAAATTGAAGAAACCATCAATAAACTCTCTAAGAAACAGTGTCCAGGTCCAGAAGAATTTATAACTGAATTCTACCAAACATTTAAGGAACAATTAGCTCCTATTCTACATAAACTGTTTTAAAAAAAAATAGGAGAGAGGGGCAGCTAGGTGGCACAGTTGATAAAGCTCTGACCCTGGAGTCAGGAGTACCTGAGTTCAAATCTGACCTTAGACATTTAATAATTACCTAGTTGTGTGGACTTGGGCAAGCCACTTAACCCCATTGCTTAACAAAAAACAAAAAACTTAAAAAAAAAGGAGAGAAAAGAATTCTGCTTTTTATGACACCAACATATTGCTGATAGCTAAATCAGGAAAAACCAAAACAGACTAAGAAATATATAGACCAATCTCCCTAATAAATATTAATACAAAAATCTTAAATAAAATTTTAGCAAGTCATTACTAGGATAATACACCATGATCAGGTAGGATTTATACCAGGAAGGCAGTGACGATTCAACATTAGGAAAGCACTCAACATAATTAAACACATGAATAGCAAAACCAACAGAAATCATATGATTATCTCTATAAATGCTGAAAAAGCCTTTGATAAAATACAACATCCATTCCTATTAAAAACAATAGAAACATTAGGAATAAATGGAGTTTTCCTTAAAATAGTAAATAGTATCTATCTCAAATGATCAAAAATATTATATGTAAGGGGAATAAACATAGAGCATTACATTAAAATCAGGGGTAAAACAAGGATGTCCATTATCACCATTACTATTCAATACAGAATTAGAAATGCTAGCTGTAGCATTAAGAGAAGGAAAAGATATTGAAGGAATAAGAATTAGCAATGAGGAAGCAAAACTTTGAGTCTTTGCAGAAGGTATGATGATATATCAAAAGAAGCCAAGAAAATCATCTAAACAAACTCCTTGAAACAATTAACAAATTCAACAAAGTAGCAGGATATAAAATAAACCCACATAAATCATCAGCATTTATATGTGTGTTTGTGTGTGTGTGTGTGTGTGTGTGTGTGTGTGTGTGTGTATTTGAACAACAGAACCTAAGAGTAAGAGATAGAGAAATTCCATTTAAAATAACTACAGACAACATTAAATACTTGGGAATCTACCTCCCAAAGCAAAGCCAGAAGTTATATGAACACAATTATAAAGCACTTATCTTTCAAATAAAGTAAGATCTAAATAATTGGAAAAATGATAAATGCTCATGGCTAAGTCAAGAAAATATAATAAAAATGATAATTTTATACAAATTAAATTACTTATTCAGTGCCATTCCAATGAAACTACCAAATAGCTACTTTAACAAGCTAGAAAAAATAGAAATAAAATTCATCTGTAGCAACAAAAGGGCAAGAATAGCAAAGAAATTGAAGAAAGAAATGTAAAGGAATGTAGCCCAGCTCTAACAATGACAGTCATCAAAACTGCCTTGTATTGGTTAAGAAATAGAGTAATGGATCAGTGGATTAGGATAGGTTATAAAGAAGTTACAGTAAATTACTACATCAATTTATTATTTGACAAACCCCAAAAACATCAGCTTCTGGGATAAGAACTCACCATTTGACAAAAATTGTTGGGAAAAGAGTTAGACAAAAATTAGGCATAGTTCCACATCTCACATGCTATGCTAAAATAAAATCAAAATGGGTACAAGATTTCGACATAAAGAGAGATACCATAAATTAAAAGACCAAGAAATACTTTATCAGATCTATGAAAAGGGAATAAATTTATGACCAAACAAGGATTCGAGCACATCATAAACTGCAAAATGAATGATTTTGACAATATGAAATTAAAAAGATTTTGTACTACTAAAATCAATGCTGTCAAATTTAGATGGAAAGCAAAAAGCTGGGAAACAATCTTCACAACTAGGAGTCTCATCGTAAGATATATAGAGAATTGCATTAGATTTATAAGGTCACAAGTCATTCCCCAATTAATAATTGTTTAAAAGGTATGAACACTCAGTTTTCAAATGAAGAAATTGAATCAATACATAATCATATGAAAAATACTCCTAATCATTATTGAGCAGAGAAATGCAATTTCCAAGAACTATGAGGTATCATCTTACCCCTTTCAGATTGGCCAACATGAGAAAAAGGTAAAATAATCAATGTTGGAAAGGTTGTAGGAGGATTGGGACATTGATGAATGACTGGTGGAATTTTTAAATATGTCCATATGCACATGTCTATTTTTAAGTTATACAATTCCCTTCTGCCCTCCCCTTCCCACACCTCTCTTAAGTGGTGAGCAGTAAGTTCATCACTGAATACACATTTTTTGATAAACATGTTTACAAATTAGTCATTTTTAGTTTGAGGAATTAGAATTAAGGGAATGAGATACAAAAGAGATAATTTTATAAAGTTTTCATCAGATTCTGAAGGGTTTTTTTTGTTTTGTTTTGTTTTTCTTCCTCTGGATGGGGATAACATTGTAGATAGTGGGTCTAATATAGTTGTCCCCGGCTCTCTGAACGGCTGAAAGGAGCTGCTTCCATCAAGGTTGATCTTCTCCACATTTTCACAGGCAGGATCTAGGTTTGTCCTTGATCGATGTGGACTGGACCCTTGGCTAGATAGTTAATCTACTTAATCACCAATCAGTACTGGGGAAGATCTGCGACCCACACCTGAGATTTAAGGCAAGGTGTTGACACTTGGGGGAGGCTGTTTGTTCTGGAGAAAGTATCATTCTCCCCACAGGAATTGGGAAGAAGGGCTTCAGCGGGAAACATGGGGATTCCACTGAAAACATGGGGGCTCATGGCATTGGTCTTCCAGATCAGCCATGCTGACCAGATAGATGTCTTGGCTACCATGGTAGAACTCTCCTGCCCACCACGTGCACAGCAAATATTTCCACCACTATTCTCAGATCAGTCCCCTGGCCTTACCCACCATCACTGTGCTGGGTTTCTGTTCTCTGCCCCCCACTTGCCCACAGTCCCATGTAACTGACCTCATTCTTCTCTTTGCTTCTTCTCTGGATTTGTGATTCCAAATATATTAAGAGGCTTGGTTCATTTTAGTTGTGAGAGAAAGCCAGGAGAGCTTAAGACAGTGCTTGGTTTTTCTCCACCACCTTGGTGGGAAATCTCAGTCATAGCCTTTTTACTCAAAAACATACCCTTCTTCGAAATTTCACCCACTCAAATCCTTAGCCTTGGCACAATCCTAGAATCTGTCTCTGTCTCTCTGTCTCTGACTCTCTGTCTCTCTGTCTCTCCATATATACCAAATTTCTTCTCCCATAGTATCTTTCACATTTATTATAGCTTCCTTCTTTCTATTCCTATGGTTACCATGGTATATTAGGCCCTCCTCACCTCTCATCTGAACTATTGTAATTGTCTACTAATTGGTATCCCTAATTCAGTTATCTCCATTATCTAGCCCTTTCTCAACTTAGCTGACAAAGTGATTTTCCTTAAGGTATGACCATATTATTCCTCTACTCTTAAACCCAGTAGTCTCTTGATTTGGTGATCAACAGCTATTATTAAATATTGATTTATGTTCACTTTTAAAGCCTTGTCTTAGGCTTCCCTTCTAATCATATTTTATATTAACACCCTTCCTTAACTTTATCAAAAATATAAAAATAAAATGTGGCTAAACTGCCTTCTTTACTGTTCATCACACAATGCACAACATTTTCCATCTCCCTGCATTTGCAATTTCTCCTCTATTTGGATTGTACCACCATATTTCCATTCTTGAGAATGTCTTGTTTACTTTAAAACTCTTCTTTTTTTAGGGTTGTTTTGCAACGCAGTGGGTTTAAGTGACTTGCCCAAGTTCACACGGCTAGGTAATTATTAAGTGTCTGAGGCCAGATTTGGACTCAGGTCCTCCTGACTCCAGGGCTGGTGCTCTATCCACTGTGCAATCTAGCCACACTTTAAAACTCTTCTCAAGAGATATTTGCTATATAAAGCCTTTCCTGAACACCCCAACTGGTAATATATTTTTTTTTAAAAGTTTACTTTTTCAATGTATATCATGGAAAGAATTTAAAGTCTAGCAGAATGCCTTCTATGGGGGGGGGGAGTAAGAATGGGGGGGGATTGACCAACTCAAAATAAATAAAAATATTTCTAAAAAAATTTCATATCTAAGATATTATTCCTTTATTTATTGAGTGAAAATGGCAGGAAAAGAACATCAGTGCAAGAAATACAAAAATTCTGAGAAGACCTAAGACAAAACAGTCAGTCTCTCAAAGGAAATATTAACTGATGGTAGTAGATACCCACAGTGCATTCTTTCACAATGCATTTTTTTATAACTTTGAAGTTTATTGCTGTGAAATTCTGAATCAAAGAAATTTTGCAGATTATAAAAGACTTTTTTATTGGCTATTTGTGTAATAACATACAGAAATGTGAAATTTGAGTTTCTTAACTTAAGATAGAAGTAAGGTTCATTACACCTTAGGAAGACCCAGTGAGAAGTTATATGAAAAGCTATAAGACTTGATAGAATAGACAATCCCAGATTAAAAGCTGAGATATCAAAGAAAAGTAGTTAGCCACCAGTCCATAAAAACTGACAGAACTGGGAAGTGGCCATGTGTGGAGAATAAAGAAAACTGCTTCAAGTTGAAACTAAATCACTAAAGATTGACTGGTTCTGTATATGATACGTTGCATAACTAATTCAAGAAATAGTGGTGTTTCCTATGTCTCATAGGAAAAAGATAGAATTAGACCCATTGCTACAATTTTGGGATAGGTTTTTATTTTATTTTGAATTCCACAACCTTTTCCCCAATCTTGCTCCCACCCCCCACAGAAGACAGTCCTAGTCTTTACATTGTTTCCAAGGTATACATTAATCCAAGTTGAATGGGATGAGAGAGAAATCATCTCCTAAAGGTAATAGTCTTTTGTCTCTGTTCAAATTTCACTTTTCTTTATACATTGCTAAAATATTCTTGTTTAAGAGCAAACATAATACCCCCTCACTCACAAAAATATAGAACCTCATGAGAAATAAAGTAAACAAAAGAGAAAAAATATGTTTCAGTCTGTGTTCTGATACCATCAGCTCTGTCTCAGGTGGATCATTCTTCATCATAAGTCCATCACAGAAGTCACCTCCACAAAAAAAAAAAAAAGATAAAAGAGCCATTGAAAGAATACACAGGAGACTTCTGGACAAGATAACAGAGAAGAAAGGCATAGTTCTAAATTCTCCTGATTTCTTCCCCATCTATCACATGAAACAAACCTCTTAAAAAAATCTGACCCACAAAACCCAGAAAGAAAAGCCAGGAGAAAGAACATCTACCTCAGGATTTGTCTCAGGCAGCAGCATTGGCCGAATTCGGGTGGGTGAGTCAGGGCTCAGAGGGAGGATTAGCCCCAGATCAACCAGATTAACAGCTGAATTTGAACCAGGAGTCTGAGGGCCTAAGAGCCAGACCTGCTGGATCAGCAATGGGGCTAGACAGCAAAGGCTTGAGTCAACTAGGGAGCAGAGGCACTGGTGTTGGTGCTGTCCCCAAGGAGCTTGCAGACAGGGCTGGGGGGAAAGTTCCAGAGCAGGAGAGATGTGGACACCATCCCTGGGCTTCTCTGGTCTGAGGAATCCAGAATCCCATTACAGCTCAGACCTCTTCCTAAATAAACAAATGCAAACTACTTCTGCCTCAGGCTCAGGTGTGTAAGCAGAAGAACTAGCTCAGCTGAGGAATGACCTCAGGCCAGGGTAAAGAGCACTATTGATTGAAGGTAAAAGAATTTAATAGCTCCAACTCCTCCCTTCAAGCATAGGGAGAAGGCATCAATCAAGGTCACAGACACTCTGGAGAAAGCAACCAACACCTCCTACTGGCCAGCCAGAAAAACTGCACTCAGTGAGTAAAGACTTTAGTGATCCCAAGCCCCTGTGAACCAGCCCTTCCCCAACTCAAGGTCTTAGCAAAATGAAGAAGGGTCAGCGGAAAGGTAAATCCATAGAAAAATTCTTGGAAGGCAAAGACCCCAACTCAGAAAGACCTGGAACCTCTGAGGACAGTATAATCTGGTCTTCAGCACAGAAAGACTTCCTTGAAGAAATAAGGAAGGAGCTTAAAAATTTGGGAAAGACAATTGATACCTTGCAACAAGGAAAAAAACCTTAGAAAGTACAATTGGACAAATACAAAAGGAGAATAAATCTCTCAGATCCTCAATTGGGCAAATGGAAAAAGAAAATAATTCTCTCAAAACCTCAATTACTCAAGTGGAAAGCTCTTTCAAAAGTAGAATTGACCAACTGGAAAAGGAGTTGCAAAAGGTTAATGAAGAAAACTCCTCCCTAAAACAAAGAATGGAGTCTACAGAAACTAATGACTCCATGAGACAGCAAGAGTCAGTTAAACAAAATCAAAAAATCAAAAAATAAAAGAAAATGTAAAATACCTCATCAACAAAATCACTGACCTCGAGAATAGATTGAGGAGGGGCAACCTGAAAATTATAGGACATCTTGAAAACATTGAAGAGAAAAAAGCCTGTACTTAATATTACAGGATCTAGTGATTGAAAACTGCTCTGATATCATGGAATTGGAGGGCAAAGTAGTTATTGAAAGAGTACCTCGATCCCCACCAGAAAAAGACCCTAAAATGAAAACACCAAGGAATGTTGTGGCCAAACTCCAGAACTATCAGATAAAACAGAAAATCCTGCAAGCAGCCAGAAAGAAACAATTTAAATATCAAGGACCCACAGTAAGGATCATGCAGGACCTGGCTGAATCAACATTACGGGATCGAAGGGACTGGAATGAGATATTTCGAAGAGCAAGGAAGCTTGGAATGCAGCTAAGAATCTACTTTCCCACAAAGCTAAGCCTTCTCTTCCAGGGCAGAAGATGGACATTTAATGAAATGGAAGAATTCCAAAAACTTCTGATGAAAAGACCAGAGCTAAACAGAAAATTTGGACATCAAATAGGAGGTTCAAGAGATACATGAAAAGGTTAAATGGGGGGGCAGTAAAAGGAAAAAAAATGCTATCCAGTAAGTTGAAACTGTCTATATCCCAGCATGGGGGAAAAAGATTCTCATAAATCTTAAGAACTGTAACTCTAACAGAGAGTATATACCTAGCCAAAAATGATGGACATTCATGACCTATCCATGAGACTGCTATCTAATGGGATGTAACTGGCTTTAACCCCACTTGGGAGAAAGACTCTAATAACTCTCAGGAATTTTGACTATTCGATAGAAAATACTGAACTAGAAGGGACAGACACTCAGAATTTTTTATGACTTAGACAGAATGATCTAAAAAACACTACCTCCTTAAAAAAGGGGACAGGAAAGAGACAGGAGGAGGGAGGGGATTGAATGGGTGTAAATCTCATTACACTAAGAGGTACAAAAAACCTATGGTAATAGAGGGGAAGAAGGGAGCAGATGAGAAACACCTGAATCTTCTTCTCATTAGACTTAGCTTAAAGTCAACCTACACATGCTCAGTTAACTTATAAAACATCTAACCTTTCAAGTATTAAAAGGGGGAAAGGGGAGGCAGGGAAGGGGAAAGGGTAGGGGAGTGGGGGGAAGGGGAAATAACGAAAAGAAGGGAAGGGAAAAGGGAAAGGGGAAAGAAAGGGGAGGGGTGATATAGGAGGGCAAACACACTGAAGGGGGTACTATTCAGAAACAAAATACTGGCGAATATGGATAAAGGGGGGAAGGGGGAAAATACAAACAGGGAAGATAGCACAGAGGGTAAAAAAGAATTAGTAATCATAACTTTGAATGTGAATGGGATGAACTCTCCCTTAAAATGTAAGCGAATAGCAGAGTGGATTAAAAACCAGAATCCTACAATATGCTACTTACAAGAAACTCATTTGAAGAAGAAAGATACATAGGGAGTAAAGGTAAAAGGTTGGACCAAAATATATTTTGCTTCAGCTGAAGGAAAAAAAGCAGGGGTAGCAAATCTTATCTCAAACAAAGCAGCAGCAAAATAGAGAACATTAAAAGAGATAAGGAAGGAAACTTTATCCTCCTAAAAGTTACCATAGACAATAAAGCTATTTCAATAGTGAATATAAATATATATGCGTATATATATATATATATATAAATATATATATATATATATATATATATATATATATATATATATATATATATATATATATATATATTCCTAGTGGCATAGCATCCAAATTCTTAGAGGAGAAGCTGAAAGAACTACAGGAAGACATAGAAGGCAAAACTCTACTAGTGGGAGACCTCAACCTCACACTCTCAGATCTAGATAATTGAATCATAAAATAAACAAGAAATTAAGGAGGTAACTAGATTGTTAGAAAAATTAGATATGGTAGACTTATGGAGGAAACTGAAAGGGGATAGAAAGGAATATGCATTTTTCTCTGCAGTACATGGAACTTATACAAAAATTGACCATGTACTAGGACATAAAAACCTAATGATCAACTGCAGAAAGGCAGAAATAGTGAATACATCTTTCTCAGATCACAATGCAATAAAAGTCATATGCAATATTGGGCCAAGGAGATATAGACCCAGAACAAATTGGAAACTAAATAACTTAATTTTAAAAAAAATGAGTGGACCAAAAAACAAATTATAGAAAGAATTAATCATTTTATCCTAGATAATGATAATAATGAAGCAACATACCAAAACCTATGGGATTCATTCAAAGCAACTCACAGGGGATCTATTATAACTCTAAATGCTCACATGAACAAATTGGAGAAAGAGGAAATCAATGAACTATAAACAATAAACATGCAAGTAAAAATATTAGAGAAAGAACAAATCAAAAATCCCCAATTAAATACCAAATTAGACATTCTAAAAATTAAAGGAGAAATTAATAAAATTGAAAGCAAAAAACTATTGAATTAATAAATAAAACCAAAAGTTGGTATTATAAAAAAACCAATAAAATTGAGAAACCTCTGGTCAATTTGATTAAAAAAAGAAAGAAGAAAACCAAATTGCTAGTATCATAAATGAAAAAGGTGAACTCACCACCAATGAGGAGGAAATTAAAGTAATAATTCAAAATTATTTTCCCCAACTCTATGCCAATAAATCTGACAATCTAAGTAAAATAGATGAATATTTACAAAAATATACATTGCCCAGGTGAAATGAAGAAGAGATTAAATACCTAAACAACCCTATCTCAGAAAAAGAAATTCAACAAGCCATCATTGAACTCCCTAAAAAAAATCTACAGGGCCTGATGGATTCACAAGTGAATTCTACCAAACATTTAAGGAACAATTGGTTCTCATCCTATATAAACTCTTTGTATAAATAGTGAAAGATGGAACTCTGCCTAACTCTTTCTATGAAACAAATATGGTGCTGTTATCTAAACCAGGAAGAGATAAAACAGAGAAAGAAAATTATAGACCTATCTCCCTGATGAATATAGATGCAAAAATCTTAAATAAAATCTTAGGAAAAAGATTACAACAAGTTATCACCAGGATAATACATTATGATCAAGTAGGATTTATTCCAGGAATGCAGGGTTGGTTCAATATTAGGAAAATTGTTAGTATACTCAATTATATCAACAACAAATCTATCAGAAATCATATGATCATATGAATAGATGCTGAAAAAGCTTTTGACAAAATACAGCATCCATGAACAGTTGAAATTTGCCCAGTTATTTAAATCTGATTGAATTTGTGTGAGAGGTGTTTTATAATTGTTTTCAAACAGATTCTGAGTCTGTCTTGGCAAATAGACTCCCAAACATTTTAAAATATCTGAGGTTACTTTGAATGGGATTTCTCTTTCCAGCTCTTCCTGCTGTTTCTTGCTAGACATATATAGAAAAGTTGAGGATTTATGAGGGTCCATTTTATAAGCTGCAACTTTCCTAAAATTACTAACTCTTCCCAGTAATTTTTTGGATGATTTCTTGGGATTCTCTAGGTAGACCATCATGTCATCTGCAAAGAGTGAGAGTTTTGTCTCTTCCTTCCCAATTCTAATTCCTTCAATTTCTTTTTCTTCTCTAATTGCTGATGCTAACAAAGTACAGCATCCATTCCTATTAAAAACACTAGAGAATTTAGGAATAAATGGGCTGTTCCTTAAAATAATTAGCAGTATCTATCTGAAACCAACCATCAATAAACATTATATTCAATGGGGAAAGGCTAGAGGCATTCCCAATAAAACCAGGGGTACAACAGAGGTGCCCATTATCACCACTACTATTCAATATTGTATAAGAAATGTTAGTGTCAGCAATGAAATCCTCATAAATGCTCAACTTTTCTATATATGTCTAGCAAGATACAGCAGGAAGGGCTAGAATGAGAAATCCCATTCAAAGTAACCTCAGACAATCTAAAATACTTGGGAGTCTATTTGCCAAGGCAGATTAAGAATCTTTGCGAAAACAATTATAAAACACCTCTCACACAAATTAAATCAGATTTAAATAACTGGGAAAATATAAACTGCTCATGTAAAGGTAGAGCTAATATAATAGATAGAGCTAATATAATAAAAATGACAATTCTACCAAAACTAAACTATCTGTTTAGTGCCCTACCAATCAAAATTCCAAAAAATAACTTTAATGAGTTAGAAAAAATTGTAAGTAAATTCATATGGAGAAATAAAAAGTCAAGAACTTAATGAAAAAAATTGCAAAAGAAGGTGGCTTAGCCCTGCCTGATCTAAAATTATATTACAAAGCATCAGTCATAAAAACTGTTTGTTATTGGCTAAGAAATAGAGTGGTGGACCAGTGGAAAAGACTAGGTGCAAAAGCAGGAGATGATTATAGTAATCTGCTGTTCAATAAACCCAAAGAGTCCAGCCATTGGGATAAAAATTCCCTCTTTGATAAAAACCGCTGTGATAATTGGAATTTAGTATGGAAGAAACGTAGATTAGACCAATACTTAACACCCTTTACCAAGATAAGATCCAAATGGTTATAGTACTTAGACATAAAAAACAATACTATAAGCAAATTAGAAGATCAAGGACTAATTTGCCTGTCAGATCTATGGAATGGGGAGCAGTTTATGACTAAGGAAGAGTTGGAGAACATTAGAAAAAAAACAATTAGATTATTTCGATTACATTAAATGAAAAAGCTTTTGCACAGATAAAACTACTGTAACCAAAATCAAAAGAAATGTAGTAAATTGGGAAACAATCTTTACAACTAATGATTCTGAAAAAGAACTCATTTCTAAAATATCCAGAGAACTGAGTCATATTTAAAGCCATTCCCCAATTGACAAATGGTCAAAGGATATGCAAAGGCAATTTACAGATGAGGAGATCAATGCAATTCATAGCCATATGAAAAAATACTCTAAATCATTAATTATTAGAAAAATGCAAATTAAAGCTTCTCTGAGGTACCACCTCACACCTCTCAGATTGGCCAATATGACCAGAAAGGATAATGGTCATTGTTGGAAGGGATGTGGGAAATCTGGGACACTATTACACTGTTGGTGGAACTGTGAACTCATCTAACCTTTCTGGAGAGCTGTTTGGAACTATGCCCAAAGAGCAACAAAAATGTGCATATCCTTTGACCCAGCAATACCACTACTGGGTCTATATCCTGAAGAGATGATGAAAAAGGGTAAAAACATCACTTGTACAAAAATATTTATAGCAGCCCTGTTTGTGGTGGCAAAGAATTGGAAATCAAGTAAATGTCCTTCAATTGGGGAATGGCTTAGTAAACTGTGGTATATGTATATCATGGAATACTATTGTTCTATTATAAACCAAGAGGGACAGGATTTCAGGGAAGCCTGGAGGGGTTTGCCTGAACTGATGCTGAGTGACATGAGCAGAACCAGAAAAACACTGTATACCCTAACAGCAACATTGGAGTGATGATCAAACTTGAAGGACTTGCTCATTCTGTCAGTGCAACAATCGGGAGCAAATTTGGGCTGTCTGCAAAGGAGAGTGCCATCTGTATCCACATAAGGAGATGTGGAGGTTGAACAATGTTGAAGGACTATTCCCTTTAATTTAGAAAAAAAAGATATCATATTGTCTGATCTTGTTACCTCTTAGAATTCTTGTCTTTTCTCTCAAGATATGATTTCTGTCTCATCATACCCATTTTGCATCAAGGTACAACATGGAAATAAAGTAAAGACTGACAGATTGCTTTCTGTGGGGGGGGAGTAAGATTGGGGGGAAACTGTAAAACTCAAATAACATCTTTAATAAAAATTAATTTAAAAAAAGAAGTCACCTCCATACTTTTCCACAGTTGCCGCCACTGTCTGTAATTCCCTCCATCCATTCCTCCCCACTACCATACACTATATTCTCTCTCTCCCTTCACCATGTCCCTCTTCCAAAATGTACTATAGGGCAACCAAGTGGTGCAGCAGACAAAGCACCGGCCCTGGGATCAAGAGACCCCCAAGCATACATACTGCCCCAGGGACCCAGCAAGCACCTGGCTCCATGATCCTGGACAGGCCACCCAAACCCATCACTTTGCAAAAAGGAAAAAAGTTAGTACATTATATCTTCTATTCTTTCCCATTATGTACCCTCTCCTGGGGTCATTAAGCCTCATTAAAAATGAGGTCAAGGCCTGATCATGACTTTCAGATATTCCAGTGTATATGCTATTTCCTCTCTGAGCCATTTCTGATAAGAGTGAAGGTTCCTTCATTTCCCCTCACCTTCCCCCTTTGACATCATTGCAAAAGCTCATTGCAAAAAAAAAATGTCTTTTATATGAAGTATCTTAGCCTATTCCACCTCTCTGTGAATCCATTTTTACAATATCTTATATCTTCAAATTCAGCTCTCTCCTATGCTTCATCTATAAAAGCTTGTTCCGCCTACTCTACCAAATGAAAACACACATATGAGCATGATCAGCATCACTTTTCTATGCAGGAATGCATACAGCTCATCATCATTAAGTCCCTCATAATTTACCCTTCTCCTCCAATCTCTATGCTCCACCTGAGTCCTGTATTTGAAGGTCAAACTTTCTGTTCAATTCTGGTTATTTCAACATGAACATTTGCAATTCCCCTGTTTCATTGAAAGCCTATCTTTTCCCTGGAAGAGGATGTTCAGTTTTGCTGGGTAGTTGATTGTCAATTGCATTCCAAACTCTTTTTCCTTCTGGAATATTATATTCCAAAACCTACAAGCCCTTAATGTAGTTGCTGTTAAATCCTGTGTGATCTTGACTGAAGCTCCATGTTATTTGAATTATGTCCTTCTAGCTGCTTGTAATATTTTCTCTTTGACTTGGGAGTTGTGGAACTTGACTATAATATTCCTGGGGGTTGGTTTTTTTGGATCTCTTTCTGGGGGAGGTTGCTAGATTCTCTCAGTTTCTATTTTGCCCGTTGCTTCTAGGGTATCAGGGCAATTTTCCTGTAGGAATTCCTTAAAAATGAGGGCAAGGCTCTTTTCCTGATTATGACTTTCAGGTATTCCAATAACTTTTAAATTATCTTTCCTGAATCTTATTTCCAAATCAGTTGTTTATTCAATGAGATGTTTTACATTTTCTTCTAATTTTTCATTCTTTTGCTGTTGAAGTATTTTGTCTTGATTTCTCATAAAGTCATCAACTTCCTTTAGCTCCATTCTACATCTGAAGGATTTGTTTTTCTCCAATAGTTTTCTTATCTACTTTTCCATCTGGCCAATTCTGCTTTTTAAGGCATTCTTCTCCTCAATAACTTTTTTTCAACTGTTTATCCATTTGGTAGAAGCTGGTTTTTATCATGTTATTTTCTTCAGCATTTTTTTTGATCTCCTTGACTCAGCTGCTGACTTCATTTTCATGTTTTTCCTTCATCTCCTTCATTTTTTCCCCTAATTTTTCTTCTATCTCCCTCTTAATTTTCAAAATCTTTTTTTGAGTTCTATCATAGCCTGAGCCCAAATTCCATTTTTATTATTCTCTTTATATGTAGAAACCTGTACTTCCTCATCTTCAGACTGAGTATTTTGATCCTCCTTGTCATAGACAAAGCATTTGTCAATGGTCAGGTTCCTTTTTTTCCTGTTTACTCACTTGCTCAGCCTGTGCCTGGTTTTAGGGTGCTTCCTGAGCTTTTCAGTATTATTGGGACACCCCCCCACAAGGACTTTAGTATGTGAGGCTTTGACTGCTCTCCTGGTCTGTGAATGACCACAAGTGCACCTTTCTGTCACAGGGCTGGGGGGAGGGGGTCCCTGTTCTATGGGAGGGCCTAGACTGAGACCAGGATCTGAATGTGGTCAGGGCCCCAGAGTCCTGTTGGATGTCTCTCTCTACTCCCCTACCTTTGGTAGACTGAGCACTCTGGGTGTAGTTGCCTGGAGGCTCCTGCTTTCTCTCTCCTACTTCTGTTTCCTGGATCTGGGTGCACTGACTGCTACAACCAGGCTGACCAAGCTGATCACGCTTGACTGCCACAACTGCTCTGAGGGCGTGGGCTTCAGGTTCTCTCTGGCAGAGGTCTCCCCACTGATCCTCCAAGTTGTACCCACTGCTCCCCCGGGGTGCAGGTCAGGAAACTGCTTCTGCTGCTGAGGCATTCTGGGGCTGTTCCCGGGAGGCTGAAGTTTCTTCACTCTGGTGGGCCAACCCTCTAACCTCATGGAACAGAGCTTTTCCACTATTTTCCAGGTTACCTTGAACTGCAGAATTGCCTCACTGGATCTTTCTGTTGTTTCTATTTCTCAAAAATTTAGTTGAAGTCATAATTTTAAGATTTTTGATATATTTTAGAGAGAGCATCTAGGAGAGTCTCTTCTCCTGCCACCATCTTGGCTCCACCCATCTATTATGTTGTTACAGAAATTGTTCAGAAATTACTCAGGATAGAGATTTACAAGTTTTAGTCCTTTCCCAAAGTGATCTGATTCAGAGCAAATATTTTTCATTGGTCACTGAGTTTGAGCTTTTCAATAGCCTGACCTAGTTTGAGGAATGAACATGTTCAAATCCAGAATTTCTGAATCAAAAAACATATACTGCTCCCAGGACATTTAAAATACTGAAGGACCACAGACAGTATTTCACACAATTTAGTAGGCTCAACAATTAAAGAATGAAGAGTTTGACATATAATATTCCAAAAGATATAGATTTGCAATCAAGCATAGCTTATCCAGTAAACTGAATGAAATCCTAGAGGAAGGAAGGAGGATCATTAATAAAACAGAGGGCTTCCAAAGCACTCCCAATAAAAAAAAATTTGCATAGAAACTTTGAAGTGAAAACATAAGAGTCAAGACATCAGAATCCAACAGTAAGTTGGATTCATACTGTTTACAAGAATCACCTTTGAAGCAGAAATACAAACAGTACAAAATTAAGAGACTGGAGCAAACTCTATTAGTCTTCAACTAAAATTTTAAAAAGCATGGTTAATAATCAACTTTGAAAAACTTAGGGACTCTGATCATTGTAATGAAACAAATTCCAGAGGACTCACTAGGGAATATGCTACTCACCTCCTAATGGAGAGATGAAGGATTTAATACAAAGAATAGATTTTTTTTTTAATTGCCCATTGTGGAATTTTTTAAAAATTGGGGGGGAGGGGAGGGGATAAAGAGTTTTTTTAATTAAATATATATATATATATATATACATACATACAACACCCATATAAACATATACCTACTGTGCACAGACATGTCCTCTATGGGGGCTCAAACACTATACATATATGCTTACACACACACACACACACACACACACACAGATATATATATATATAGATATATATATATATATACATATATATTTATGAAAAGAAAGCAGAGAATAGAGACTATTATGGTAGAATTATATTTCATGGACAAGTAAAGCATAATAATGGAGAATGAGATTAAAGGGAATATTATATCCACTGTTTACCTACAATACAGTTACCAAAATGTTTACTACAAGATCAGTGATTGTTTAGCTATACCATGTTTCTGTGGACTTATTATATCTCGAAAAAAGTCATAAACAAAGAAAAAGAAAAAGCAGTTGTTATAAAACCACAAAACTAGAACAAGTCCCCAAAGAAATAGTAGAAGATAAATCCATATCGCTTCTTTGCATAGATACTATTACATGGATATTCTTAGATATTTTTCTGTGTATTGATCAGCTTGCTAAACGGCTTTTCTTCTTTTTGTTTTCCTTTAAGAAATACAATTTGTTATATGGTGAGGCTCTCTGGAAATGGGAGGGGAGGTATACTGGCATGAATTTTGACATTATAAAAAGGAGAACAGCAATATTTTTAAAAGACATGATGAAAATATTTTTACAAAACAAGGTCATGCACCCCAGATTAAAAACCTTTTAGCTACTTCAACCACATTCATTTTATAAATGAGGAACTGAGGTATATATAAAGTGATTTGCCCACTGCCACAGAAGTAATAATGGTATTTATACCCAAGTCCTTTGAGTCCAAATCCACCCACCCTTTACACTGTGCCAGATGTTCTATATTTCTTTCTCTGACTCCATTAATCTTTTTTTTTAGGTTTTTTGCAAGGCAATGGGGTTAAGTGGCTTGCCCAAGGCCACACAGCTAGGTCATTATTAAATGTCTGAGATGGGATTTGAACCCAGGTACTCCTGACTCCAGGGCTGGGGCTTTATCCACTGCACCACCTAGCTGCCCCCTGACTCCATTAATCTTTACCAAATACTCCACCTTCTTTTCACAATATTTCTCTTACCGTGTACTAATATTTCCTTATATAAGTACCTAAATGCTACTGTGTGTCCTTTTTGGAATAATGTACTCTCTTCCAGAATCATGTGACTGATCCTATCATATCTCAGGCATATTTATCATGTGGTCTTTCTTGTTTTATTTGCATTAAGAGTTCTAAATCAGAGGTATGCACTCATAACACTCTGAGTGAAACCAGAATCAGATTAAAATGTAATTGAAAAGTGTTTAAATAAAACCCATATAAAGTGCTTTAAATGTATAAATATATGTGTATATATGTATGTGTGTGTGAAAGAACCCCATCACATTTTAAATCTTATTCTATCGAGACATGCAGGGCTCTTTATGACCAGATTAATAGCCCCTCTTTATATTTAAGTTTTATACCACTATTCTAATTCACCTCACTTGTTACCTACATTTCTACATTTACAAACAGAAACCCTTATTTTTGGAAATTATTAATCATTTCTGCTTCAATTCTTCTTCCTAAATTGAAGCTATTCTCTATAGTAGCTAATGTGATAGGCAGGCATAGGCATATTTTTCCACTCGCTTCATTTTCAGTTATGAATTGATTTAGAAGAATCCAAGAAAATATATATTAACAAATCCTTAAGAGTTGTACTCTATCTCTGCCAAGAACACATCATTCTCTTATTTCAAGCTATTGTACAGAAACCCAAAACAGATTCTCTCAAACCATCTTTTTAAGTGAAAATTCATAGCCCAATTCTTTGACCTTGTCTTCAGTGGATATCAGGGATTATGAATGCCACCTGTGCCTAAGGTTTTCAGTTCTTTGTTCATATTTTCACAATTCTTAGCAATACTTTATTATATGCCTCTGGACATTGTCATTTGTGCTGAAATAAAAATCCAGAAATAAATAGTAGTCATCAGGTTTGATAATTCTTGAGAGGTTATTTGTTAAATCCTGAATACTTGCTTTGGGAAGACAACAAACCTTTTCATTATCAATGTTGGGTAAACAAATAGGTGCCCCAGTACCTCTTCTCCTTCACCCCTATAGTCACCAACTAGTATTACACTTTTTCCTCTGAACCTGACTGGATGATCTCTCTCCAGAGAATCTGTTACCTATGTATATATAAATGTATAGGTCCAACTCTAGTTTCTCCTCAGAGATTCAATCTCACAACAATTTTCTTGAAAATCTCAATTAGGGGTGGCTAGGTGGCGCAGTGGATAAAGCACCGGCCCTGGAGTCAGGAGTACCTGGGTTCAAACCTGGTCTCAGACACTTAATAATTACCTAGCTGTGTGGCCTTTGGCAAGCCACTTAACCCCATTTGCCTTGCAAAAACCTAAAAAAAAAAACTCAATTAAAATATCCTTTAAGAGATTCATTCTGCCCAAATCAGGACATATCTTTTCCACAAAATTCTCCCTGATCCCTAACTACTTTATTACTCTTAAAGGCACTACCATTTTCCTTTTCAACTAGACTCACAAACTTGAGAAATTCTTTGTTTCTTCACTCATGTTAACTCTAGATATCTGATTTCATCATTTGACCTTCATGACATTTCATATATGTCCTATTCCTTCTATGCCCACAGCAAACCCTCCCTGTTCCTTCCCCTATCCCCCAGACCCTCATCATTTCTTTCCTTGACTATTTTAATAGCCTTGTAATGTCAGCTTGCCTTAAGTGTATCTACTCTTAATTCATCCTGTAATCAGATGCCAAAGTGACTGTTCCTGAAGTCCTGTCATAGCTCAGTTTCCCCTTATATATTCCTGTTTCCTTTAGAATCAAATATAAAATTGTGTTCAACATTTAAAACTCTTTACATCTTGGTTCCTTCTTACATTTTCATTCTTCTTAAACCTTTACTTTCATTAACTCTAAGACTCATCTGCATTCTCCTATTTGCTATTCATTGTATACATTAAATGTTGTAGTTTTATGACCTTATACTGAGTGTCCTACATGTCTAAAATATTCTCCCTCCTCACCCTCACCTATTTCTTTATCTTCATAAATCACCTAAATTATGTTGTGTTTTTTTTGCAGAAGAATCCTCCTTGTCTTACTAGCTGCTAGTACACATCCTCTGAAATTGTCTTTCATCTACTCTACACCTATTACTTGCATGAACCTTGACATTTCTGTGTTGTTTTTCCCATTAGGGAAAGTCTGGTTGTTGTTTTTTTTTTCCATTCTTTGCATTACTAGCTCTCAGAACAGTTTCTGGTACATAATAAGTCAGGGAAAAGATGGGGAGGGAGGACTGTCTCTCTTAATGCAACCTTCACATAATTAATTTTTTGGTTGCCCTGACATAGTTGGTTCATTGAACTTACACTTACAAAAACTCTCAGATCTTTCTTTTTTTCCCTACATGAAACAATATTTTCAAGTTATTATTCCCCCCCTCCAGAATCATTTATTTTTGAAACACTAGAAAGGAAATTACAGTTTATTTTAATATTTTTTAAGAAAATTGGTTCATTTATTAGTCTCAAATCATTTTGGATCCAACATTTTTTTCTAGTGTACCATTGTATCGTCCATAACTCTCTGGTCCAATATCTAGGGTCCAAGGTCACTCTAAGGACACTTTTGGTAATGTGATTTGCTTTAAATTGAATGATAAAAAAGTACATTTGAATGGGCTTATACAGAAAGCTGCTTATCCAGTAATCTAATGTGGATCATTTTTATTTCAGTGAATCTTTACTTGTGTAATTTCCCTTACATTCATTTTTTACTCTTTTACCTTGTTTAACATTCTGTTAATCATGGTCGCCAATCATTGACTAATAGCTACTCTGAATTTACAAATTTGTATAAACTTAATTTTTGAACAGAATTTAAGACAATTGTTTTTCTACTATTTTCCCTCTTTTCTATTCATAGCTTTCATCATCCCACCACTCAAAAAAAGACAAAAAAAAGAAAAACTTGGCAAAAATTCCATTTTATTATGTACTAGTCTTTATTCAATGACATGTAAACATTTCCCTAGTCTTCTGTATAAACATACACTATGGTGTATTAGCATTCATTATTATTTTTACTTCTACTGTTTTGAGTATTATTATCTAGAAAAGCCTGCAATCCTTCTCTATTTGCTTCACCATAAATAAACAAAAACCCCAAACCTAATTTGTAAAATGTCATCATAAAGCTGGAGCTAGGTTGCTGCAATGGTTGGAAACAAAATGAAATCAAACTGGGCACCATGCCCAGGCAGTGGTCGTCCTTTGGACCAGTATGACTAGAGGAAAAATACTCAACAAACATGGAAAAATTCAACCCTGCTTTAAAAAAAGAGAAAACAACAATAATTAATGATGGTCTTGACCTTCATATAATATAAGCTAATGGAAATTCAGGAATGATACCCTTTTTAATCTCAGGAAACATTTCAGTGAAACTGAAAGTCTTGTCTCCTATAGAAAAGTTTAGCAGATTATAATAAACTTTCTATAGAACTTTATTATTTTAAAATAAATGTTCCCATAGTAAATCTCTGATATAAATAATAAAAAATCATTATCCCAATTTTATGGAACAGATAGCAGAATTGCACTGCTTTGGTCAAATTATTCATCATCAAGTGTCTAACCTATTCATGATAACCTTTAATACTTAATTAGTCGGGTCCTTAAATTTAACTCAGTCTGTTTCATGAACTGAACACAGTCTTTCCAGCATGGCAACTCCTTCCAGAAATTTTGTATCCCCCCCCAAAAAAAAGTCCTATGTCATCTCCACATTACAATAAAATATTGAAATAGAATACTATAGAATCCAATATCCTCACTTCCTTGAAAATAGTGCTTTATAAAAAGGGGAAAAATAACACATTAGACAGAGAATGCCCTTAGAGAAAATGAGTTCTGTTTCTAAATGAGAACAGTTGAAAGAGACCCCATAGATAATTTGTTCTAACCCAGAAGGAACTTGACCAGAGAAACTCAGATTTATAATTGAGCAAAGATGCTTTCTACTCTAAATCCACCTTGCATATGAAAACATTTTAAGATATGTGAACATTCAGAACCCATTTGAAGGCCTCCAATGATAATGAACCTCTATTAAAATAGCCGCTTTTGGGGAAAAGGGGAGGGGGAACAGAGAAAGGGATGGGGAGGGGAAAAAGGGGAACTGACAATAGGAAAGGAAGGGAAAAGGGAAAAAGAGGAAGGGAAAAGAAAGGGGAGGGGGTGGATATAGGAGGCCAAACACAATGAAGGGGGTGGTATTCAGAAACACAATACTGGTGAATATGGATAAAGGGGGGAAAGGGGGGGGGAATAAAAACAGAGGGAAGATAGCATGGAGGGCAATAAAGAATTAGTAATCATAACTTTGAATGTGAATGGGATGAATTCTCCCTTAAAACATAAGCAAATAACAGAGTGGATGAAAAACCAGAATCCTGCAATATGCTGCTTACAAGAAACTCATTTGAAGCAGAGAGATACATATAGAGTAAAGGTAAAAGGTTAGACCAAAATATATTTTGACTCAACTGAAGTGAAAAAATCAAGGGTAGCAATCCTTATCTCAGATAAAGTAACTGCAAAAATAGCACTAAAAGAGATAAGGAAGGAAACTATATTCTCCTAAAAGGTACCACAGACAATAGTTATTTCAATACTGAATATGTATATATATATATATATATATGTATGTATGTATGTATGCACCCAATGGGATAGCATCCAACTTCTTAGAGGAGAAGCTGAAAGAATTACAGGAAGACATGGACAGAAAAACTCTACTATTAGGAGATCTCAACATCCCGCTCTTAGATCTAGATAAATCAAATCATAAAATAAACAAGAAAGAAGTTAAGGAGGTAAATAGATTGTTATAAAAAATATATATGTTAGAAGTAGGAAATTAAATGGGGAAAGAAAGGAAAATAACTTTTTTCTTTTTAGTACATGGAACTTATACAAAAATTGATCACGTACTAGGACATAAAAACCTAATGATCAACTGCAGAAAGGTAGAAATAGTGAATACATGTTTCTCAGATCACAATGCAATAAAAGTCATATGCAATATTAGGCCAAACTGATATAGACCAAGAACCAATTGGAAACTGAGTAACCTCATTATAAAGAATGAGTGGACCAAAAAACAAATTATAGAAAGAATTAAGCATTTTATCCTAGATAATGACAATAATGAAACAATATACCAAAGCCTATGGGATTCAGTCAAAGAGACTGTCAGGGGATATATTATATCTTTAAATGCTTACATGAATAAATTAGAGAAAGGGGAAATCAATTAACTAAATATGCAACTAAAAATTAGAGAAAGAACAAATTAAAAATACCAAATTAAATACCAAATTAGAAATTCTAACAATTAAAGGAGAAATTAATAAAAGCAAAAGCAAAACAAACCTATTGAATTAATAAATAAAGCCAAAAGTTGGTTTTATGAAAAAATAATAAAATTAAAAAACCTCTGGGCAATTTGATTAAAAACAAGAAAGAAGAAAACCATATTGCTAGTATCATAAATGAAAAAGGTGAACTCATCACCAATGAGGAGGAAATTAAAGTAATAATTTGAAATTATTTTGCCCAACTCTATGCCAATAAATAATCTAAGCAAAATGGATGAATATTTATAAAAATATAAGTTGCCCAGGTTAAATGAAGAGGAGATAAACACCTAAACAACCCTATCTCAGAAAAAAGAAATTCAACAAGCCATAATTGAACCCCCTAAGAAAAAATCTCCAGGGCCTGATGGATTCACAAGTGAATTTTACCAAACATTTAAGGAACAATTGGTTCCAATTCTATATAAACTCTTTGGGAAAAATAGGGAAAGATGGAACTCTGCCTAAGTCTTTCTATGAAACCAATATGATGCTGATACCTAAATCAGGAAGAGTTAAAACAGAGAAAGAAAATTATAGACCTATCTCCCTGGTGAATATAGATGCAAAAATCTTAAATAAAATCTTAGCAAAATGATTACAACAAATTATCACTAGGATAATACACTATGATCAAGTAGGACTTATCCCAGGAATGCAGGGTTGGTTCAATATTAGGAAAACTGTTAGTATCAACAACAAACCTATCAGAAATTATATGATCATATCAATAGATGCTGAAAAAGCTTTTGACAAAATACACCCATTTCTATTAAAAATACTAGAGAGTGTAGGAATAAATGGATTGTTCTTAGAATAATAATTAGTATCTATCTGAAACCATCAACAAGCATTATATCAAATAGGGAGAGGCTAGAGGTATTCCCACTAAGATCAGGGGTGAAACAAGAGTGCCCGTTATTGCCACAACTATTCAATATATTATTAGAAATGTTAAGAGAAGAAAACGAAATGGAAGCTATTAGAATTGGGAAGGAAGAGACAAAACTCTCACTCTTTTGCAGATGAATCCCAAGAAATCATCCAAAAAACTACTGGAAACAATTAGCAATTTTAGCAAAGTTGCAGGATATAAAATAAACCCGCATAAATCCTCAACTTTTCTATATATGTCTAGCAAGATACAGCAGGAAGAGCTAGAAAGAGAAATCCCATTCAAAGTAACCTCAGACAATATAAAATACCTGGGAGTCTATTTGCCAAGAAAGACTCAGAAACTTTTGAAAACAATTATAAAACACTTCTCACACAAATTAAATCAGATTTAAATAACTAGACAAACATCAACTGCTCATGTAGAGCTAATATAATAAAAATGACAATTCTACCAAAACTAAACTACCTGTTTGGTGTCCAACTAATCAAAATTCCAAAAAATTACTTTAATGTGTTAGAAAAAGTTGTAAGTAAATTCATATGGAGAAATAAAAAGTAAACAATTTCCAGGGATTTAATGAAAAAAAGTACTAATGAAGGGGGCTTAGCCCTACTGGACTAAAATTCTATTATAAAGCATCAGTCATCAAAACTGTTTGGTACTGGCTAAGAAACAGTGGTGGACTAGTGGAATAGACTAGGTGCAAAAGCAGGAGATGATTATAGTAATCTGCTGTTTGATAAACCCAAAGAGTCCAACTATTGGGATAAAAACTCCATCTTTGATAAAAAACTGGTAAAATTGGAAGTTAGTATGGATTGAACTTAGACTAGACCAACACCTAATACCCTTTACCAAGATAAGATCCAAATGATTACAGGATTTAGACATAAAAAAACAATACTATAAGCAAATTAGATCAAGGACTAGTTTACCTGTCAGATCTATGGAAAGGGGAGCAGTTTATGAGTAAGGAAGAGTTGGAGAACATCACAAAAAACCAACTAGATTATTTTGATTATGTTAAGTTAAAAAGCTTTTGCACAGATAAAACCACTGTGACCAAGATGAAAAGAAATGTAGTAAATTGGTCCACAATGTTTACAACTAATTATTCTGACAAAGGACTCATTTCTAAAATATACGGAGAACTGAGTCATATTCTCAAAAACCAGGCCATTCCCCAGTTGACAAATGGTCAAAGGATATGCAAAGGAAATTTACAGATGAGGAGATCAAAGCAATCCAGAGCCATATGAAAAATTGCTCTAAACCATTAGAGAAATGCAAATTAAACCTTCTCTGAGGTACCACCTCACACCTCTCAGACTAGCCAATATGACCAGAAAGGATAATGATCATTGTTGGAAGGGTTGTGGGAAATCTGGAACACTATTACATTGTTGATGGAGCTGTGAACTCATGCAACCTTTCTGGAGAGCAATTTGGAACTATGCCCAAAGGGCAACAAAAATCAGCTTACCCTTTCATCCAGCAATACCACTATTGGGTCTATACCCTGAAGAGATTAATGGAAAGGGTTAAAAACATCACTTGTACAAAAATATTCATAGCAGCCCTGTTTGTGGTGGCAAAGAATTAGAATTCAAGTAAATGCCCTTCAATTGGGGAATGGCTTAGCAAACTGTGATATATGTATGTCAAGGAACACTATTGTTCTATTAGAAGCTATTATTCTATTGGAATTCAGGGAAGCCTGGAGGGATTTGCATGAACTGATGCTTAGTGAGATGAGCAGAAGCAGAAAAACACAGTACAGCCTAATAGCAACATGGGGGTGATGATCAACCATGATAGACTCGCTCATTCCATCATTGCAACAATCAAGGACAATTTGGAGCTCTCTGCAATGGAAAAATACAATCTGTATCCAGAGAAACAACTGTGGAATATGAACAAAGACCAAGGACTATTACCTTAAATTAAGACAAATAAAATGACATCTTATTGTCTGATCTTGCTATCTCTTATACTTTATGTTTCTTCCTTAAGGATGTGATTTGTCTCTCATCACACTCAATTTGGAAACAATGTAAAGACTGACAAATTACCTTCTGTGGGGGGTGGGGGAAGGGAAGTAAGATTGGGGAAAAATTGTAAAACTCAAAATAAATAAAATCTTTCATAAAATAAACAAACTCCATAGTTCTTTCTCTGGATACAGATAGTATTCTCCATCAGAGATACCCTAAAATTGTCTCTGATCATTGCACTGATGGACTGAGCAAATCCATTAAAGTTGATCATCACCACCATGTTGCTTTCAGGCTTTTATGCATATAAAGATCGACAGATTGATAGATTGATAGATAGATTAGCTATGGATATGGATATGATTATGGATATGGATATGGATATAGAGATAGAGATAGATATATAGAGATAAAGACAGAGATAGAGGTGATAGAGATAGAGATAGAGATAGAGATAGAGATAGAGATGATAGAGATAGAGATAGAGATAGAGATAGAGATAGAGATAGAGAGAGAGAGAGAGAGAGAGAGAGAGAGAGAGAGGTAGAGGTAGAGGTAGAGGTAGAGAGAGAGAGATGAGATAGAGACGAGATAGAGATAGAGATAGAGACAGAGAAAGAGATAGTGATAGAGATAGAGATATATTGATATAGATTACATAGATAGATATGTATGTGTATGTATATATATGTATATATACATACACACACACACACACACACACACACATACACACACACACCACAATTTGTTCAACCATTCTCCAATTCATGGACATTCACTCGATTTCCAATTCTTTGCTACCGCAAACAGAACAGCTAAGAATATTTTTGTACAAATGACTTTTTAAAATTATGTTCTCCATCTCTTTTTTGGTCACACACTGCTTCCCTTTCCATACATCTGACAGGTAAATTATTCCTTGTTCTCCTAGTTATAATGTTGTCTTTTCTGTCTAAATCCTACACACATTTTGATTTTATATTGGTATAGGTTGTGAAATGTTAAACTAATCCACATTTCTGCCATATTGACTTCCAATTTTCCTAACAATTTTTTTCAAAGATTGAATTCTTATGCCAGAAGCTTGACTATTTGGGTTTATCAAACAACAGATTACTATAATCATTTCCTGCTGTCTCTTTTACACCTAGTCTATTCCACTGATCTACCATTCTATTTCTTAACCATTACCAGACAGTTTTCATGACTAATGCTTTATAATATAATTTTAGATCTGGTTAGGCTAAGTCACCTTCCTTTCCACTTTATTTAATGAAATCCTTTAATATTCTTGATATTTTGTTCATCATATTAATTTAGTTACAATTCCCTCTCTTTGTATTTCCCCCCTTCTCACCTTATCCATATTTCCCAGTATTGTGTTTCTGAATACCAACTCCTTCAGTGTGTTTTTCCATTATATCCAGCCACCTCCCCTTTCTTTCCCCTTTCCCTTTGTTCCTTCTTCCTTCCTTCCCTCAGTTCCTCTTTTCCTTCCCACCCCCTTTCCCCTATTCATACTTGAAAGGTAAGACAGGTTTCTTAACAGAGTAGGTGTATGTTAATCCTTCTTTGAGTCAAATCTGATGAGAATAATATTCAAGAAGTTTTCACCTCCTCCCTTCTTCTCATATATTGAAATAGGTCCTTTGAACCTCTTCATGTAATATAATTTACCCCATTCAATCTCCTCTCTCCTCTTGTCTCTTTACTGTCCCCTTTTTTTAAGGTGATATTTTTCATAAATCATTCTATCAGAGTTGCAGACAAGGCATGAGTGTCCATTATTTCTGGCTAGATATATTCTGTCTAATAGAATTACAGTTCTTAAGAGTTATAAGAATCTTTCTCCTAAGTGGGGATATAGCCAGTTTCTTCTTATAGGATAAGAGTTTTTTTTTCCCCTTTTTTCTTTTTTTACCTTTTTCATGTATTTCTTGATTCTCCTGCTTGAAGTCCAAATTTTCTATTTCGCTCTGATCTTTTCATAAGGAAAAATCGAAAGTCTGCTATTTAGTTAAATGTTTATCTTTTCCTCTGGAAGGGAAGGCTCAGTTTTGCTGGATAGTGAAGTCCTGACTGCATTCAAAGCTTCCTTGCTCTTAAGAATAAAATATTCCAAGCCCTTTGATGCATTAAAGTTGATGAAGCCAGATCCTGTGTAATCCTTACTATGACTGTTTCACATCTAAATTGTTTCTTTCTGACTGCTTGTAGGATCTTCTCTTTTATCTCATAGTTCTGGTATTTCCTCACAACATCCCTTGGTTATTTTCATTTTAGAATCCCTTTGAGGAGGGATCATTGTATTCTTTCAATAACTATTTTACCCTCTGGTTCCATAGTAGCAGGGCAATTTTCCTTCACTATATTGTAAATTATTGATTCCAGGTTTTTTTTTACCCTCAATGTTTTTCAGGAAGCCCAGTGATACTTAAGTTGTCTCTTCAGATCTGTTCTCTAAGTCAGTTGTTTTGTCAATGAGTTGCTTTACATTTTCTTCTATTGGGGGCAGGGTATTTTGTTTAACAGATTCTTGTTGTTTCATGAAATCATTAGTTTCCACAGACTCCAATCTTTTTTTAGAGAAGAATTGTATTCATTTATCTTTTGAAACTCCTTTTCCAACAAGTCAATTTTAATTCTGAAGGAGTTTTCCATTTGTCCAATTGTGGTTTTGAGAGAATTATTTTCTTTTTGAACTTGTTCAATCTTATTTTGTTTTTTGTTGTTGTAAGATGATAATTTTCTCTTGCACGGTTTTGATTTTCTCTTTTGTTTTCCCAGTTTTTCCAATTGATTTTTTTGGCAAGGCAAATGGGGTTAAGTGGCTTGCCCAAGGCTACACAGCTAGGTAATGATTAAGTATCTGAGACCGGATTTGAACCCAGGTACTCCTGACTCCAGGGCCGGTGCTTTATCCACTGCACCACCTAGCTGCCCCCCTACTGATTTTTAAACTACTTCCTGATCTCTTCTAAGAAGGTCTTTGGGGATGGAGACCAATTCATATTCTCCTCAGATGTTCTAGATCTCTCTGAGTTAGGGTCTTTGTCTTCTAGGTATCTTTTAGTGAGCCTCCCATTTCAATGGCTTTTCTTCATTTTCCTAGGATCTTATGTTGGGGGAGGGTGCTGGTTCAAAAAACTTTGGTGTTGAAATACCTAGAGGTATTTCTCACTGGATTTAGTAACTCCAAGTGGACCCACCAGAAGGGAAAGCTAGATGCTCACTCTGGATAATCTGCGATCTTGATTAGTGGTGTCCACTCCTTAGGCCTGATGGTTTAGGTGTGAGGGAGCAAGATCTGGATGACCCTAAAACAATGTAGGTTGGACCCTTGGGCTATATAGTTAATTTACTTAATCTTCACTCATTATTTAGGGAAATTTTCTGCAGTGGGGGAGGGGGGTTATTACTGTGTTTGTTCAGGGAAGAGTCATTTTCTCCCACAGGGATGAGAAGGAGGGGACTAAATTGAAAACACTGGGATCCCATTGAAAATAGGGACTCATGGCCCTGGTCTTCCAGACCAGCTGAGCTGAGTCTATCTATGTCTAGCTGCATTCTTGATCTCTCTAATCAGTTGCACTGGAACTCTCCCACCAGCCACTCACATAACCAAAGCTTCTGCTGCTCTTCTCAGGTAAGAGCCTAAGTCTTACCCTTTGACCCCTGTGCTAGCTCTCTGGTCTCTGCCTCCATGCTCCCCTGAGACAGACATTGTTGATATATTTTTCTCCTAGGGTTTTTTTTTCTTGATTTTGTGGATTCAAATTATATTAAGAGGCTTGATTCATGTTAGTTTTGAGGGAATGCCAAAAAAGCTTATGACAGTACCTGATTTCTCTCCACCATCTTAGCTGAAAGTGTGTTAAGCTTGTAAAAATAATACTTTGCTTATTCCTCCCAATAGCCCTGAGAAGCAAGTGCTCTTATTATTCTCATTTTATAGTTGAAGAATGTGAGACAGGAAGATGTTTAGCTACTAGTCCAGCTTTACTCAGCTAGTCAATGTCTGATTCTGCATAGAAACCTATGTATTCTTAACTAGTGGCTAGGTGACCCAATGGGAAGAGTATTGGACTTGGAGTCAAGGAAACCTCCTGAGATCAACTCTGAGCCTCAGTCACTTAATCCTATTTGCTTCAGTTCCTCATCTGTAAAATGAGAAAAAAAAAAAGAAATGACAAACCACTGCATTATCTTTGTCAAGAAAAGACCAAATGGGAAGAAACAAAACAAAGAAAATTATAGACCAATCTCCATAATAAATAATGATGCAAAAATCTTAAATAAAATTTTAGCAATTAAATTGCAGCAAATAATTACTAAGATAAAATACCATGATCAGGTAGGATTTATATGAGATAGGCAGGAATGATTTAATATTGGACAAACACTCAACATAGTCATATAATTATCTCATTAGATACTGAAAAAGCTTTTGATAAAATACAACATTCATTCCTATTAAAAACACTAGAATTTATAAGAATGAATGGAGTTTTCCTTAAAATAGTAAGTAGAATCTATCTAAAATCATCAACAAATATTATATGTAATAGGGATAAACTTGGAACACTTCCAAAAAGATCAAGGATCAGGCAAGAATGCCTATTATTACCATTACTTTGCAATATAACATTAGAAATGTTAACTTTAGCAGTAAGAGAAGAAAATAAAATTGAAGAAAGCAGAACTTGCAATGAGGAAACAAAGCTTTCAATCTTTGTAGATGATATGATGGTATACTTAGAGAACCCAAGAAAATCTATCTTAAAAACTATTTGAAACAATAAAAAAATTCAGCAAAGCAGCAGTATATTAAATAAAACCATGTAAATCATCAACATTTCTATGTATATGAGCAACAAAACCCATAAGTATGTGATAGAAAGAGAAATTCCATTTTTAGTAACTGCACTCAGATTAAATACTTGGAAATCAAACTGCCAAGGCAAACCCAGAAACTGTATGGACCCAATTACAAAGAACTTCTCATCCAAATAAAGTCAGATCTAAACATTTGGAAAAATGCCAATAACTCATGGTTAGGTTGAGCTAATATAATAAAAATGGCAATTCTACCCTTAATTTAAATACTTATTTAGTGCCTTACCAATCAGACCTACTAAATAAGTGCTTTATCAAGCTAAAAGAAAGAGTAACAAAATTCATTTGGAACAACAAATTTCAAGAATAGAAAGGGCACTGATTAAAGAGTTGTAAAGGAAGGTGGCCTAGCTCTACTAGATATAAAACTTTACTATAAAGCAGTTGTCATCAAAACTGCCTGGTACTGGTTAAGAAATAGAGTTATGGATCCATGGATTAGGATAGGTTCAAAAGAAACAGTACTAAACGATTACAGCAATCTACGGTTTGACAAATCCCCAAACAGCTTCTGGAATGAGAACTCACTATTTGACAAAAAAAATTCTTGGGAAAACTGGAAAATAGTATGGCAAAAACTAGGCATAGATCCATATCTCACACCATATACCAAAGTAAGGTGAAAATGGGTACAGGATTTAGATATAAAGGACAACACCATAGATAGATTAATAGACCAAGAAATTATCTATCAGATCTATGGAAAGGAGACAAATTGATGACTAACAAAAATAGAGTACATTGTTAATTGCAAAATGAATGATTTTGACCATATTAAATTAAAGTTTTTGCTCTAATAAAACCAATGCTGCCAAATTTAGAAGGAAAATAGAATACTGGGAAACAATTTTCACACCTATAGATTCTGATAAAGGTTTCATTTCTAAAATATAGAGAGAATTACATCAAATTTATAAGGTTATAAGTCATTCCCAACTGATAAATTGTTAAAGCATATGAACTGGCAGTTTTCAAATGAAGATATTAAACCTATATATAATCACATGAAAATATGCTGCAAATCATTATTGATAGCAGCTGTTTTCATAGTAGCAGAGAATTGGAAATTGAAGGTATGCCCATCAATTGAGAACTTGTTGACCAAGTTATTGTATATGAATGTTATGGAATACTATTGCTCTATAAGAAACCATATAGGGACAGACTCTAGAGAAAGATGGAATGAATTACAGAATCTGATGCTTGGTAAAAGGAGAAGTACCAAGAGAACAATGTACACAATAAGAAGAACATTGTGAGATGATCATCCTTGACAGAAACAACTCCTCTCAGCAGTTCTGAGAGATAGGACAAGCCTATGAGATTGGTTATGGGTAATGCTGTCCTGCTCCAGAGAAGAAAAACAAGCCAAAACAAAAGCAAAAATAATCCTTCAGAATCTAATGAATACCACATTCACTTTATTAAAAAAATTCTTATGTATTTCTTTCCCTTAATCTTAATTTCTCATACTGATATTGACTAATCTGTAAATATGTTTTACACAATGCGAATGTACAATATTTACCTGGCTCTTCACCACTGATGGGAGGGGACTTGGAAGGGATGGGAGAATGAAATTATGTAACTTAAAAAATGTGTATATGCATATAGATAAATGTTGGAAAACTTTTCTAACATGTATTTAGAAAAATAAAATATCAATTTAAATATAAACATGGTAAAAAAAAAAAGAAGAGACCAAATGGGGTCATGGAGAGCCAGGCATGACTGAAATGAGTGAACAATTCTCAACTCAAGGGTCAATATTATATCCACTGTGAATCATCTACATGGCCTCCAAAATCCCTCCTAACTCTAAATCTATGATCTGATTAACTATCCAAAAGGTTGTCCTTATGACAAGGATTTAGGCTTATTTTGTTTGTCCTTGGAGGACAATGAGTATAAGTGCTAGATAGGTAGAGTGGCCAGGGCGGACTTCTAAGAATGCAATAGACTTTCTAGTGAGTCATAAAAAAATAAAATAAAACACCTGAGTGAGCAGGGAGGTGGAAAGAGGCCAGTCTTGATAGACTGAAAATTATGTGCAAAGGTACAGAAGCACTTGTAGAGAAGTCACAAAATTATTTAAAGCAATAGTAACATCATTTGAACTTCTGCAGATTCCCAAGGTGACTGAACGCTCAAGGACAATGCTCATTTGGATGAATAAATTTGAGTAAGTTTCCTGAAAAAGTCAGCCTCATTGCTTTAAAGTCCACCTCATATATTGATGTGATTTGCATATAATTTACATAGTCCTTTGGCATGTAGTCTCATAAGATTTTCAAATTGACATTTCCTTATGATAACCTTGAAGTTTATCACATCTGGGTTTTTTGTCTATTCCTTTTTACCACCTACTACCATACACCTAATTCCACTATGAAAAAAAGTGATCTCCTGTGAAAGGAAATGGAGAAAACATAGTGAAGAATGTGAGCAGGCAGAAAGGGGTGAGAGAAATCATTTCCATATACAGTTTGGAAAATGTCCCTTTCCCTATTCATTCTCCATCTTAAGAACTGTTCAAAGGAGAAGCTGCAATATAGGAGGCAAAAATGGAACTAAGAGAACTAGTTTCTAATTCTGGTTTTGTAATTGCCAAGTTTTGTAATCAAAACTAATTCATTTCTCGTTTCCTGACCTCATGTCCCCACTTCTATACAACAGAGTTGGTCTTCTAGATCTTGCATGCTATGCTCTTAGTTTTACTCATTCATTTCTTCTGACAATGATTCCCTCACTCCCATCATACTGCCACCATCTTTGCTGAGGAATTCGTGATCCCTCATGTGTCCTAATGAGAGAGGATCCTAATTGAGAGTCTTGATTCCAGAATCACCACAGTCAAAGGTAGAAGCTAATGTCAGTGTCATATAGTTTGATTTAGATGTAAAACACTTCCCAGTATTGCTTACCTGACAAATTGTATTGCAACCACTGCATGAAGACTTCCAAAGAATGCGAACAAATCATTTTTTGTTCATCCACTCCACTTCTACACAGCTCTAACTCTGAGAATCTTTTTTTTCTATCTAGTATCTCCATCTCCAATTCATCCTCCAGAAATCTACTGAAATCATCATCTGTAAGGCAAAACTCTGAATTACATTCCTATTCAAAAGACTTCAGTACACCCCGATTAATCAAGAATAAAATGTGAATTAATTTGGTCTTACATTTGAGCACCTGACCAGTCTTAATGTTTTATTTTTCCAGTCTCCTTCAAATTGTCCTCATAAAGACAAAGTTTCAGCTAAAATAAACTATCAGTTGATCACCCAAAGAGTCAGACTATTTCACCTCTGTCCAATATTCACACAAACTCTCTGTGCCTCCTATGCATTCACTCCTTATTTTTACCTTAATCATTTCTTTATATTTTAATTCCTAAAGAATCTTTATCCATTTCCACTCTCTAATAATGGTATCTCACCCTCCTAATATCCCTAGAGGAAGACGATCTTTCCTTTATTCTCTTTATACCCAAACTATGAAATGTCCAACTGTTCTCATTGCATTTCTTTCCCTTAAATAGAATCTAAATTTCCAATGAGCAATAATTGGCTTAATTTTGTCTTTGTATATTCAGTGCCAAATAATAATTATAACTAACATGGATGTATGACCCTAGACATGTTAAACCATTTTCCTCATGTTTTTCCTCAATAAAGTAAGCTAGAAAAGGAAAAGGAAAACCACTAAGTTTATTTGCCAGTGGGATCATAGAGAATCAGATATAACTCAAGAACCACAACAGCAACAGCAACAAAGCCATGGCTATTTATCTATAGTATGTCCATTTTTGTCTTTCTAACTATATATTCTCCTTTTTATCTTCTTAGACATCCTGGAATGTAGTGACTGGATATGATATTTTCTATTTTGCAGATGAGACAAAGAGAGGTTAAAGTGATTTGTCTAGGATCATATTGTTCTTTGTCTTTTATTCTCCAATAAGGATCAATGACATCAGGAAGACATTAGCTTCTACCTTTGTGGTAATTCTGGAATCAAGAGACTCAATTAGGATCCTCTCATTAGAACACATGAGGGATCACGAAGTCCTCAGCAAAGATGGTGGCAGTATGATGGGAGTGAGGGAATCATTGCCAGATGGAATGAATGAGTAAAACTAAGAGCATTTACATGCAAGATCTAGAATACCAACTCTGTTGTATAGAAGGGCGGACATGAGGTCAGGAGAGGAGAAATGAATTCGTTATGATCACAAAACTTCCACGTTGATTGGATTTAAATGAGGCAGGGTTGTACAAAAGGTTCCATTTTTCACTCCCTTCTCCCAAGTCATCTGGGTCCAGTGGCAAGATGTAGATCAGGATGATTAGAGATAGCCCCTAGGAGACCCTGGGCATTTTAAGTTTAGGATTTTAGGAGCTTTCAGTTTGTCTGAGAAAATACCTATTCATTGATTAAAGCTAGGTAAGAAATGAAGGAAAGAAAGATCTCTTTTACCTAATCAAAAAAAAAAAATAATCAATTTGGGAGGGGAAGGCCCTTTGGGTTTCTGGCTAAACCAGAACCATGGTCATATAAGTAGGTGCAAGCTTTGAATTAAGTTCAAGTCTTTGTGATTCTAATATCTATGCTTTTTTTAACCACATCATTTAGGTGTCCAGAATATGGTGCCCTGCATTATACTCTTAATGTAGTAGGCACTTCAAAAATGTTTATTGAATTTAATTACATTTTAATGAAATAAAATACTTCTTGACCATTAAAGCTCTCCAATGACATTCCTGTCACTGAGATCATTTCAAGTAAAGAATGGAAGATAGTCTCTTGGTTTGTGAAGAGGAGATAAGTGGTTTAGCTGAGGAGGAGTTTTATAATAAAACAAGTACAATTTAAAGTTTGTGAAGTGATTTACATATGATAGATACACCTTTGAGGCTCACAACAAGCTTACCAGGAGAGTGATATTATTAAACTCATCTTGCAGATAAGGAAACTGTTGTTGAAAATTTAAGTGACTTGCCCATGGTCAAATATATGATGAGTGCCCAAGGGAATTTTCAAATTCAGGTTTTCCTAACTCCAAGTCCAACATTTTATTTGCTGTACCATCAAGCTTCACAAGAAATGATCTTTGACTTCTTTTCCAAATTCAAATCAATTGCTCTGATTTTATAAGATTATAATAACTAGAATAATTTCAAGAATTCTATGGTTGCAAACTCAAGTTTACAAAATATAATCTATATAGTCTGAGTAAGCAGAAAGGGAAATAATCTTCTGATCACAGGGAGTAGAGTTAGAAGTAATGAAGTAAATTTATAAAAGGCTAAGTTGAGAAATCACGTTAAAAAAAAACTTGGAGCTATTCAAAAGTGGGATGAGATTAAAAATAAGGTAGTGACTTTCCCTTCCCTAGAAATCTTCAGTCAAAAACCAGATAACAACGAATCAGATGTTACCCCGGAGATTGTTTTACGAGCATGAGTTGTACCAAGTGTTTTCTGTGAGCCCTTCCACAGTTGACAGTCTGTGATACTTTGATAGAATGTTCATTGAGTAATAATTCAATCACAGAATTCAATTCTGTAGAATAAGGTTGACATCTCATCAAACTTACTACTCCATGCATGAAAAACCTATATAGTGATCTGACAAGTGGACATTCTACCTCTATTTAAGCTTTGAAATGACAAAGAATTCATTATTTCCTGCATTGGTCCATTCTATCTTAGGATTTAGAAGTACTCCTAAAGAGACCTTTAGGAACTATTTAGTTCAATTCCCTCCTTTTACAGATGAGTAAAATGGGGTTCAAAGAAAAGTTTTATTTGACTTGGTCGATATCACATGCATGGAAAAGAGCAGAGGTGTGATTTTAGATCGGTTCCCTGCTTCTGCATCTAATTATTTTTTATCCTACTGCTCCATTTTTTGAGAAATTTATACTTATAAAGGATAAAATCATTTTCCTTAAATGTGTAAAATGTTTCAGATGTAAATAAATCCTACACATCCCAGTTCAGTGCTCTGGGACAAAACAAAATGATCAAGGCCTATTCTGATCTTCTCAGGTCCTTTTCAATGGCAGCTTGCTTCTTTTGGGTTGATAGTGTCCGGCCCATCCTCAATACCTTTTTATTAAATATTAAATTTTATTCTAGCTTCTATATCTAGAAAAAACACAATATGTGCATTGTTAAGCAAAACAAGTTCCCATAGTTACTTTGTATTTGATTATCTGAATTTGTTGTTGATCTTCTTTGGAATGTGGGCCTTCTGCTCTCTGGGAGACTGGTCAGTGGTAGGTAGTCCCAAGCTTTTAGAAAGCCCTAACCAGTTTCCCCTACCTCCCCAGCTCTGCCGAGGGCTGGAAATAGCATTGATTGTCTGGTGAAGAGAAGGGTAAATGATGTAGTGCCGGAAGCTAGGTGTGCAGTGGATGGAGCACTGGCCCTGGAATCAGGAGCACCTCAGTTCGAATTGAACCTCTGACACTTGATGCTAGCTGTGTGACCTTGGGCAAGTCCCTTATCTCTGATTACCTCACATCCAGAGCATCTTCAGTGGTCTTGATTCCTATCTGACCACTTGATCCAGATGTCTCTGGAGGAGAAAGTGAGGCTGTTAACTTAGCAGAGCTCCCCCTCACTCAAACTTGTTTCATATGCTTGTCATGGCTTCATCTCCCTGATGTCATGGTTTTCTTCAAAAATAAGGTACAAGCATCATCATCATCACCATCATCCCTTCTACAGCTAATCATAATTGAAATTTGGATTTAAATTAAGGAGACTTTTAGTTCAAATCTCATATCAGAAACTTATTTCTGTGACTAGGATCAATTAATGCTTTTAACCCTCAATTACCTCATCTGTCAAATTAGAATATTAATATTTTTACTGGCCACTTTACAGATGGGAAGAAAAACATGTTAATCTTAAATTGCAACAGAATTTAATTCTAACATTCCATATGACAGTCTTTCAAATAGCCTCCCCAACCCATAACAAGTCTTCTTTTCACCTGAAATGTTCTCAATATCTTCAACCAATCATCATGTAACATAGTTTGAAATCCCACCCCCCCATACCTATCCTGCCAGTCCAATTTTCATTTTGATCTACTGCAATTATTGTTGCCTATGTCCCACCTCAACTTTATACTATGGTACTTAGTTCTTGCCTGAGAATTGTAGCCAATACAAGAATATTTTAGACAGTCAAAGAAGTCTGACAGTCAAACTATGGAACTAGAAATCAAGATGACCTTGTATTTATTTCTAGCTACTTACTTACAATTACTTACAATCTCCTAGTTAGGACTCAGACTAAGTATTGCTTGCCCTTGTGTTTGTTCATCTATTTATATGATAGTGATGATCACTTGCTCTGTGTCAGAAACAGTGTGGATTTCTGTGAAATGAATGTGAGATAGGGAGTCTCTGCCCTCCATGCTCAAGAGAGCCAGATTCAAGGACCAAAGGTGAGAAAGCTGATCCAGGATGGTTTTCAAGGCCCTAAAGGAGATCATTCTTGGTTCTGTGGGAGGCAATTTATGGACTGGACCTTCATTCAGGTAGGCATGCCAGAGCACTGACTGTCATTGACTGACGGTAACAGGACCTTTACTTCTTCATGGAAGGATCAAGCAAAATTTCTATTAGAAAGTTAAACTGAAAATATGTCCACCATTTGTAGCCAATGCCTTCTTCTAACAATCTCCCTTTTTGTAAGCAAAACATGAGAAGAGAATAAGAATATTGAGTAGGAGCTAAAGTATTTATGCAAGCCTGCCTCTCTCTCTCTCTCTCTATTCCTGCTTGGTAAAGTAGAAAAAGTATTATATTCAAAGTCAGGAAAACTGGATTTGAATCCCATCTCTGCAAGTTGTATAGTCTTAATTAATTCAGTCCACTTTCACTTACCTCAATTTCCTCTTTTCTAAAATTGGAGGTAGTACTACATGACCTCTAAATTCTCTTTCCAGTTCTAATCTCTGTTGTACATATTGCTTTCAAGTATCCTAATCTCATCCAGAGCTGTCAATCAACTACTGAAAGCTTATTAAATTTTTATGTGGCAGGTCTTCGCTAACTGCTGAGGATACAAATAAAGGCAAAAAACCTTCAAGGAATTTATAATCTCTTAGGGAATGGGTTAAGAAACATTTTTTCCTGCCAAGGGCCATTTGGATATTTATGACATCATTACTGAGCCATACAAAATTATAAATAAAAAATTAACTTAATATATTTGGTCAAACATTTAATTAATTCATCCCTAGAATATTCCAATATTTATTGAATTTCAAGTCCCACCAATGGTTGCCATGGCAGCACCAGACCAAATGATTTTGAGAAGGTTGCCAGCCTCTGTTTTTTGGGGGAAATACATAAAAGGGAGATGAATATGGAGGAATAAAGGTTATCTGGAATGAATTGAGGAGGAGCATAATGAATTCAGAAAGGTACAGGGTGTAGGAAAGGGGTGATAGGACAGACCATGATATTCACTTCAAATAGAGATCTGTGAGAATCTCTCTAAAATCCATCCTTCAATTAGAGATGGGAAATGAACAAGCCAAAGAATAACAAGCAAAAGATGTAATAAGACTCTTACATCTCTTTCATCACACCATGACCTGAAAGATTACAAAGAATGTGTACTACACTGGACTTAATATTTGCCGACTATTATAAAAGCATTTCATTTTGTAGCAAAAAAGATTATTTAAAGAACTCCTTAACTTCATAATAAGGTAAAAATATGTTAGATTCATGGAATGAAATATCAACAGAATTGAATTTGTTGAACATCATTATGATCATTATTAACAAATAAGGCATGGATTGGGAAATATGTGCTCATCAAAGATGCCAGCCAGAATAATGGAAGATGTGTGCTTAAATTCCAAAAGCAGGAAGGATCCTCTATAGATTGAGGTATTACAGATGTCTCTGTTTGTGGGTGATATTGTGTTAATTCTATCAATCACAGAGCATTGAAGAATCACATGAAATCTGTTATATTCTTCCTCAAGTACTTAAAGATAGTTACCAATTGCATCTCTGCACCACACATGTCTCTCTTCAAGCCCAGTAGAAGACAAGAGACATATCCACCGCTATTAAGTTTCTTCTGATTAGATTCAGTCGTATGTTCTATTCTGTCAAGATCATTTTGGATCCTGACCCCAGTGCCTTGTGTGTTTCAAGTTTTCCTTGTTTTTTTGTTTTCTGCCACTTTTACAAGAATATCATCTATAATTTTACTCAAGCTATAAATAAAAATGTTAAACTGAACATGTGCAAGCATTAATCACTGGGATAGTTCACTTCGAAGTTGACATTAGACCATTTATGATAGATGTTTAATTATAATCATTCAACCACTTCTAAATCTACTTAATTGTCCTACCTGACTTGTTCATCCCTCTCCAACTTTTTCAGAAGAAAATCTTTAAACTTCTCAGATAGTTTGTTAATTCATTATTAATGCATTCTACAATTTACCAGAATTCACAATCAAAATTACTGGCTTATGTTTTGCAAACTGCATTGTCTTCTCTTAGCTGACAATCATGATAGTATTTGCACTCATTTGGTCTCACATATCTTCTACCATTTGACACAACCATTGAAATGATTTAGCAATTATATTTGCCTATTCTTTCAATAATCATGAAGTCTATCTGGTTCAGGTGGCTTAAATTTTTTGAGAAGGACAACTATAAACAAAGTGCTCTGGAGGATTCTGGGAGTAAGATATTATGTCTGGATTGAGAGAAGAAGTATTCATGGAAGATTTCATGAAAGAAATAGTATATTTTTAATTAATTAATTTATTTATTTATTGGCTTTTGCAGGGCAATGGGGTTAAGTGACTTGTTCAAGGTCACATAGCTAAATAATTATTAAGAGTCTGAGACTGGATTTGAACTCAGGTTCTCCTGATTTCAGGGCTGGTGCTCTATCCACTGAGCCACCTAGATACCCCAGAAATAGTATTTTATAAAACAAATATGAGAAAATAAAAATGATGGATATAGTTATATAGTGAAAGGGAAAAGGTACAAGAGCAAAAATGCATAGAAGAAAAAAGGTAAATTGCCAAGTGTTGCTGAATAGAGAGGACACGGTGAAGAGTAGAAGATAAAATTAGAAAGGTAAAGTAGAATTCATCTATAAAGGACTATGGGCTAAAAGAGTTTGGGCTTTATTCTCTATGCAATAGGAAATGTGCTATTTCCTATTCCTGGATTAACATATCTATCCCTTTTGACTGCTGAATCACAAGTCATTCTGTAGTTACAATTCAATTGCTTGGGGCTGGCTAGGTGGCATAGTGGATAAAGCACCGGCCCTGGAGTCAAGAGTACCTGGGTTCAAATCCGGTCTCAGACACTTAAAAATTACCTAGCCGTGTGGCCTTGGGCAAGCCAGTTAACCTCGTTGGCTTGCAAAAACCTAAAAAAAAAATTCAATTGCTCTTCCCATATAAAAATTTTCCTGACCACATGCCCCACCCCTATCATGCAAACTTGATAATGACTTGGATTTTGCTTTTGTTCTAAAATTTTTAAATGTACTTGGTATACAACATCATATATTATAATTAATAGAAAGTATTGTGAATTACAGTCCATATACCATGCAGTATATTATATTAATACACAATACAATGTATTTTAATTAATACACACTAGTGTATCATGGTTAACATACTATACTGAATCTTATAATTAATATGTTACTTTCAAATGAGTAGAGACTGATGTCTCTACAACTTGAATTTCTAAATCTTTCTGAGCTCAGTACCCAATGCCCTAAAATCTATAGGCACTCGGTAAATTATTACATTGAATTGAATTGAAGTCAAGTGAATTGAATTTTTCTCAGGAGTATTTTCCCTCTAGCAGTGATATGCTTCTTTAGTTGATATCAGAAGAGACCTAGATTTAAATCTTTCTTACTATGTGACCTGATGCGGCAAACTACTAGTCCATCTTGAACATCATTTTCTTCATATAAAAATAGACATTTAATTATCCTCATAGTACTTACTTGTACAGTGCTATAAGGAAAGCGTTTTGTAAACTCTATGAAGATTTGAGGCCATCAAAATGAGCAGGAGCAATGGGATAAACAGAGTTGGACTTTAGGAAGATTAACCTGAAAGCTTATTTACCTAACTGTTCTCTGCCTCCATTTTCTTGTCTGTAAAATGAGGACAATAATCCTTTACCTGCCTAACTCTCAGGTTGGTGATGAGGAGCTAAAAGGGTAATGTATATGAAAGTACCTTTAAGTCTATATTTTTTTAAGGTTTTTTCAAGGCAAATGGGGTTAAGTGTCTTGCCCAAGGCCACACGGCTAGGTAATTATTAAGTGTCTGACACTGGATTTGAACCCAGGTACTCCTGACTCCAGGGCCGGTGCTTTATCCACTATGCCACCTAGCCACCCCTTAAGTCAATATTTTTACAGAAATGTATAGCCATTCTTTAATGAGTAGGAACATAGTTACATAGGAGAAAAGTTGGGGGAAGTAAGCAGCTATATGGGTGTTATGCATTTGATAAAAATTCCCCCCCACACACAACTCAGAATGATGCACAAACTATTTCTGAGGCCATCAGAAGATAAAACATTTCTGTCTTTCAGGTAAAACTCTCAAAGGTGCCCAACATGCAGTCAGGGAGCAGTTTGAGCCCTGGGAGCATCTGGCCCAACAAATCACAGTTATTTTTCTCTGTCAGAGCTATTTCCAAAGCCTGTTTACAAGCCCTGAAAAAAAGCCTCCCTTCGCCAAGAATAAACTAGTGGGAACACCCAGGGATTGCAAATTGCATTCCAGCCACCACCTCTGTTATTTGTACTGTTGCTAAAAATGCACTTATGGTACCGTTCCATTAGGTCTAAGGCCATGTATATGTAGACTATGTATGCTTTAAGAAGCACCAAATGAATCTCTTATGCCCAATTACATCATGGGACTATGGAAGATTAGAACTAGAAGAGATTTTAAAAAGTCTTTCAGTGCAATTTCTGCTTTTTAAATATAAAAGTTCTGCAAAGTTCTCTAAAATTATCTCACATTATCCTCACAACAACCTTGGGAAGTAGGTATTATTACCATGCCCAAAGAAGAAAATCAGATTTAGTGACTTGCTCAGAGTCACATAGCTAGCAATTGTCTGAAACTGGATTTGAACTCAAGTCTTCTGCTCCAGGTCCAACATTCTCTTTATTATACCAACTGACTGCCTTTAACATACTCAACAAATGATCTCTTAATTTCTAATTTAAGAAATCCAATAATTGAGACAGCAAGTTTCCTTGTTGAGCATCTCTTTCTTATTCTTAAGTGTCAGATTGGATCTGTCTCCATATAACTTCCATCCATTGGTCCAGGCTTTCCTCACACCATTAAGATTCTTGTAATTTCCACTAGTAAGATGCTAATAAATGGCTGACAAATCTATGACACTACAATTCACCAAACACTTGCCCATATTGTTTCATTTTATTTTTGTAATAAATTTATGAAATAGTGCAACTATTATTATCATCATTATTGAAACCCATGAAGAAACCAAGGTAGAGAGAGGGAAGTTAAATGATTGTCCAAGGTCATCGAGCTCATAAATGACAGAGGTAGAATTTGATTAAAACCTGTCTTCTTGCTCCACAGTTCATTTTCCACATTCAGCTATATTTCATTCCTTTAAGTTGAGGCTTTTTGCCCTGATCATTATTCATAAGCAAATGTATTGCACAGGTTGACTAAGATAATTGCCTTCTTTAAAACTCTGTTCACAAATTGACTTTAAGTTTTCTCTCAAGCAGAAGGTTAAACAATGAAAATACATATCAGACAAGTTTTAATGCAACAGTTATAAGAAAGAGAATGGCAGAAAGATCAAGAGCTGGTCTTAAACACCAGAAGCACTGGGGTTGAATTCCATCTCTGACATTTGCCAGCTAATCATGGAAAGTCAGAATCTTCCTGAGCTATAGTTTTCAAATTTCTAAAATAGGGATTATAACAAATGAAGTTTCTACTTAAACAAGTTATTATAAGATTTAAGTAAGATAATTTACCCCAAAAACCCTGAAAATTTTGAAGTACTAAAGGAACACTAACCATTATTATGTTGGGGCGGGGAGGAGAGGTATGTAGAAATAGTGTTAGGATAAGGTCCAAAAAAGGAATGCTATTAATTTCATTGCTTGAATTTGGCAAAATATTTTAAATGAATGAATGACAAATGAATGAATGAAAAAGTGTTTATTAATTAGTGATTAATTTCCACAAACCAACACTATTGCTAAGAACTAAGTAATTCACTTAGGCTGTGTGCTTTCCTGGGAGGTACACATTAATAATGAGGTTGACACATGCATTGTTAGAACTTAATCTTTGAGAAGCTCCAAAGGAAAGTGTGGGAGAGGAGAGGTATTAGACTGACTATCAAAGTTAAAATCTACAGAACCATTGTGCTGGCCACACTGCTGTATACCTGTGAAACCTGGACAGTCAACCAGCCAAGAAAATGAATCACTGCCAAGAGAAGATATCAGATACTGAGCTCCTTTCTATTGCAGAGAGTATGACTCTGATGGGCTGACTACTATGTTCAAATTACAAAGGAATACTTATCAAAAAGAGTCTTTTGGTAGAGAACATATACAGGACAAGCACTTACATGGTGATCAGAAGAAACTGCACAAAAACATTCTCAAAGTCTCTCTTAAGAACTTTGGGATTGATTGTGTGGCATGGGAGATACTGGCACAGGATTCCCCAACATGATGTGCCTTCATCAGAGAAGGTGCTGTGATCCAAGAGCAAAATAGAATTATAATAACTGAAAAGACACACTAGATGTGCATATTTAGAGAATCCACCCCAAATATTCACAAGGCCTGACCTGTGAAAGAGTATTCCAAGCTCATATTGGTTTGATCTATCACAGTAAGACACACTGTAACTTGACTCTAACATATTTACATCCTTTTGATCTTCAAGAGAGAAGAGCAACAACCAATAAAAGAGTTAGGATACAAATCCAAAAACAAATACAGCCCTGACCCTCAAGAAGCTTGTATTCTAATGGGTCTAGGGGTGAGGCAAATAGGGAAATATTGATCCCAAAGTTTATATGAAAAGGTGAATAGAATCTTTAAGAACTAAAACTACACTCTTCATGCAAGCATGATGATAGAGTTGCTCTGATCCTGGTTCTAAAGCTGGAAATTTGAATAAGGACATATTTGGCAAGAGACTGGGGAAGATGGGGTTGGTTAGTGAGGAAGCCAAGCAGAACATGACCTGAGAGAAGGAAGTAAAGTGATTTTTGTGAGTCTTAAAACACCCTGGGACAAACTGCAATCTTGATTTTTTATATATTTAATGTTTTGCTGACTATTTTGCACAGGAGAAAAAAGAACTATTTTTTATAGTTGACTAAAAGTGTAAGAATGTAACCTTATCTTCTGTAGTAGGTGTCTTGAAAATGTTATTGACATAATTGATGTTGATGATGATAATGGTGATAATTATTTCTGACCACTGGTTCTAATTCTTGTTCTTTTCTTCTTTTGCCACCTATCCTTTTATGGAATGGTTTCTGGTCCCTCAGAAACCAGATAGAATTAGATAATATTTTTAAAGTCCCTAGCATAATACTTGCCAAATATTAGTTACTTAATAAATTTTAATTTGTTCCCTTTCAGTATCTTGATTGCCCTTCTCTTGATAGATTACAAGTTACTAATATTCTTGAAAAGAGAGGATACCTAGAATTTGATGTGAAATTTAATATGTAATAAGACTTACTCTATGTCTTATATGAAATTTATGATGCAGTAGTCATGAAATTATGTAATACAACTCGTGTAATAATCTTTAATATGAAATAAAACATAACCAGTCCTAAAACTCCTATCCCTAATGATTTTCTAATGAATTATTAATTTTCCTTGATACCTTTCTGGTACCTTGTCAACAGGATGGACTGTCATCTTTTTTCCAAGATGGGTTATTCCTGGCCCACCACCACTTCTAGGGTCATTACTAGGAAAGAGGTAACTTGGGTTTTGATGTAGATGACTGAAATTTAAGAGGTGGTATTATTTGCCTTCCTTCAAAAGCATCAAAATGACTGAATTGTATAACTAATTAATAAGAATTAATAGCTACCAAATGACTTCCCTTCTACCTGGCATCCCAAGTAAGTCCATCTCAATCCAGATTCCACTCCTCTACTTCCTTATCACATCATTAGCCTATTTTTGTTCCAAGAAACCTTGCAGATTCCCTCATCCCCACCTAAAAAGGAAAAAAATTCTGATGATAATTTTTGACAAGGAGTGCTAGTTGTAATTCTGACCACTGTTGCATTATCGAAGTGCGTAGCAAGAATGTTTCATTCCTCTCCCCCTAAATGCCCAACTGACTCCCAGAGTCTACTTTAAAAACTGTCAAGGCTTAATAATGCATGAGGGAACATTACCTTAAGGTATAATTATGTTTTTTTTTTCACAAATGGCCTGAGTAACTACCTGAGAGTGGGGACCAGCAATTGCAGAGCTAAGTTGGAAGAAATGCACAAAAATATAATGTGACAAAATGACCCCACTTCCATTTTTTGCCTCATAACCACATAAAAATTACATTCGGTTCTATCATGGAAATTTAAGATAAGGGGTAAGAAAAAGGGGACCTATTAGGTTTTTCACCCTATCCTCCAACTGGGCTAAAATTGTTTCCTTTGCTAGACTTGCTAGGCTTTGGACTGTTTAAATATCTCAAATAATAAGGATAATGATTTGTAAAATAGTGCCTCACTCCTAAGTGTTTACCCTTTCAGATGTATACAGGAAGTGTTCAGGCCAGATGAGGGCTTAGCCCAGTGAAGCTGAGTTTGTGTTCAGCAAGAGAGATCAGCCACAGAGAGAGAGGCAAGATAGGAACAGAGAGTTAAGGAATAAGAGCAAGGGCCCTAAGGAGAGAGGGACAGGAATGGGAATGAGAAGCATGCAATTCAAATTCCCAAAATGAGATCAACCACATGTGGTAATTAACAGGACTTCAAGGAAGTTCTCTTCCTGAGAAAATTTAATTCAGTCCTATTCAACAAATATTTATTATGTACCTGTTCTAGGAGGAAATAGAAAATTTGGGCAAGACAGTCTCATAGAAAGAGACTGGGGTTCAAGTTTGGATGCAAGAAATATCAATTCTAGAGGCAGCTAGGTAGTGTAGTGGATAGAGTACTAGTCTAGGAGGACCTGAGTTCAAATTTGGCCTCAGACATTTAATAATTCTAACCTATATAACCTTGGGCAAGTCACTTAAACCCATTGCCTTGCAAAAGCAAACAAAAAGTAAACCTGTATGCCAGGTCAAGTCATTGTTCACTTAGGACATAAATCACATCACACTTCTGGGCAGAAGACAAGCCAGGTATCTGTGTGATGTTCCAAAGCCTGGACAAGCAGTCTTGAGTGTCTCAGGCAGAATATGGGATAAAGAGGGATAATTAGTATCGCTGAATTGCAAAATTTCAGTAGGAAGAGATCTCAGCTAATCCTCTTCAAGTCGGAAGACTTCTCTAGGCTAATATTGAGCAAGTCATTTAATCTATACATGCCACAGTATCTTCATCATCATCATCATCATCACCATCATCATCACCATCATCATCATCATTATTGTATCTACATCCCAAATGCTATTTTGTCTCCCAGTTTCTGGGTATTTCTATAGAGGAGTGTATTATTGTATCTGGTCCTTTCTATCTGAATCAGGTAGAGTGTGACTAGAAAACAGAGAGTTCTTGTATTAGGCAGAAAAATTAGATGATACCATTTTGACAGATGATAAAAATGAAATATTTGAAAACATACTTCCTCTTAAAATAGTCAAATTAGGGATAGTTGCAAGTGTTAGTTTTTCCTTAGATTCATCCCCATAGTAAAATCTTCCAAATATTTGAAGACTCCTAGTCTTTTATTCAAATTTAAACATTGAATTTTTTTTGTTGTTCTGCTGAGGAAGAGATGTTGTTCCCACCTCACTAATTCTATTCTTCTCTTCTTTCTTCCTTTCTTTTTGTTTCCTTCCTTTTTCCTTATCCTTCCTTCCTTCCTTCCTTCTTCTTTTCTTCCTACTTTTGAAAATTAGTCTCCTAGTTACATTCAAGCTGGATTGCAGAAGCTATTCACAGCCCAATCTCCCCTAGTATGCAAGAGTTGAGACAGTTAGTTGATTCAGTGCATAGAGTACTGGCCTGGAGTCAGAAATATCTGAGTTCAAATCCAGCCTCATATACCTACTTGATGTGTGAACCTAGGGAAGTCATTTCACTTCAGTTTGCCTTATCCACTGAAAAAGTAAATGACAAAATAGTACAGAATCTTTGCCAAGAGAAGCCCAGGGGCTGTAAAGTTCACAGGGACATGATGAGCCAGAAACAGCTACATGACTAAACAACAATACAAGATTTGACCTACTCCATTTCTTACATCTAATTCACCCCCTCCTTAAGCTGTCTATTATTGCTCTCCCCTTCAAGAAGGCTTATTATATTGATGATGGATGTAATTCAAATACTCTATCAACTTTTAGCAGTAATATGCTCTGTACTTGCAAGATCAAGGGATTCACCAGCTTATAAATCCCCTCTGCCCCTGAAGTACACTTTATGTGAGTTTGGTCCTTCTCACTAGAAAGTTTTCTTTGTGTCATCTAACTTCTTTACCCAATACAGAATTCTCTCATGGTACAGTTTGCTAGTCACACTCTAAGCATTACTCAGATGGAAATGACCAAAACAAAATAAGATATTCCCCTCTGGAAATGCCCAGAAGCTAGAAATTAAAAAAGAAAAACAAAAATATATGTGACCTTTTATTACTTAAGTGACAGTAATAGTATCTTAGATTACATTTGTTCAATTCCATTTCTAATTCCCCTACTAGGATGCAAGCTTCTGTGGGGAGGGACAGGGTTGTTAGCATTCACAGGATATTCAATTGATCCAAATTCCACCTTGATGGAAGAAGTTAGGAAGTCTATTTCCAGAAAGGCATGATACTGTATAATGGAATTTAATGTCAGTCATTCAATGGGCCTTTATGAAGTATAAATGACCTCTTTCTCTGATTTGTACATGTGCCAGTTTTCTGCAATTGAAGAAAAGAACTGTTGATTGCTTGTATATCTCAAACTAGAGTAAATTCAAAAGGCACTAACCAGTCAATGTTCTCTGGTTTGATTTTGTCCTTTTACGACTTAACTGAGACAATGAAGTTGAGCTCTTCTCATCTAAGGAAATGGAGCCCAGAAATACTGACCTCTAGTTTTTGCCCTTTTATAGCTGTTCTTCCTGTTTTAAGGTGAAGGAAGATTAGAGATACAGATGAACTTGTGATTTTGTAAAGGCTTTGAATAGTGACCACCAGTATTTGGAGTCGGCTGGTTTCCAATTCAGCCTTTAGGACCTAAGGTATGAATTCAGGAAACAGTCTGGTGATATTCATCCACTGACCATGACATATTTGGAAATGTATTTGATGTGGTAAATGCTAATTGAAACTGTTAAATTTAATTGCACTCTCCTTAGGGATCAAAGTAGTTTAGGGGATAATTACCCTCAGGAGATAATATTTGGAAGTTTCAAGTTTGCTTTATCTTCAAAGTAAATATATCTTTGTAAAATCAAATTGATGTTAATTTCTTAAATGTAACAGGGACACTAATAATTAAAAGTTAATAGTAGAGGAGCAGCTAGGTGAAGCAGTAAATAGAGCAATGGCCCTGGATCAGGTGGATCTGAGTTCAAATTTGACCTCCGACAGTTAATATTTTACCATGTGACCTTAGGTAAATCACTTAACCCCATTGCCTTGCCAAAAAAAAATGTTAACAATAGAGAAACTAATTGGAACATGGGCTTGAGCTGGTAACATTAGAGAAGAGACACCCTTACATCTCAAGAATATACCTTAGGGTTCTGATCTAAAACCTCAATACACGTATTCCTCACATCTAACCTCATTAAACATATGTGCTTAACAAATATTTGCCAGATAAAAACTATAAAGAAAATCTCTGGATAAGGAGAACAAAATTCACAATCTGAGTCCCTCTCCCCTCATGCTTCTTCTTAGGGATTTCCTTTTTTCTCTGATAAGATTCCTCCTATCTGCCAATGCTATCTTTCTTTACTATCTCTGTTCTTTCTCTCTCTCTCTCTCTCTCTCTCTCTCTCTCTCTCTCTCTCTCTCTCTCTGGTCTTTGGAACCCTTGGGCTCCACAAAATCTCCTGGTCTTATCAAAGAACATATATTTCCTTTTCATCCCCCTTTAATGCATACTAGCAATAAAGAAAACATTAAAAAATCAATAATGAGAAAATAAACATTGAATGGAATATGGCAATATGGCATTCATCATCATATAAGACATACTTTCTAAATGGGACTTCTTTGTAAGGAATATCAATATGGGTTTGTACTAAATGATAACAAGAATGATAAGATGAATTCATATTTTATCTGAGAATGATTAGAGGAAGGAGGAAAAATAGTCCTTATATATCAACTCATCTTTCTTTTTTTATTGAAATTTTATTTTATTTTCCCAATTACATGCTATAGTAATTTTTCAACATTCATCCATTTGCAAATTTATGACTTACACATTTTTCTACCTTCCCTCCCCCTTTCCCACGGTAGTGAAAAGTCTGATAAAAGTTATACATTTACATTTGTGTTTAACATATTAACATATTAGTCATTTGAATCAACTAATATTTCATGTAGGGAATACTCCTTCCACTGAAGCCGACCACATCATTTTAGATTTTAGTGTTCTACATTTAGAATGAAATAACTTTAGGGATCTCAGAATCACCTCTCAGACCATGATTAACTGGTTCTTTTCTTTATTTTCAAAGAAGACCAAAGTGAGATCACTTTGTTAGAGACAAGTTACACTGTGTCTGACTGAAACTGATACAGCAATACAAACTGGCAATGTTTTCCCATCAGTCCAGCACAAATAAGTCATGATTAGACATTAATGGGAGACAGTAGGAGAAGACTCCATAGAATATAGGAATAAAAAACAAAATAAAGTAAAAAAAATTATTTCTTACATCTATTTCAAACTGGTGTATGGAATTGAGAAACAAAACCAAGTACATGTCATATTCATTTGCATTTGTCACTTATGTGGGACATTTAGGACATCATGATAAATAATGGGATACCCATAGCCCAGGGGGGGGAAATTAATTTTCAGGCTCATTTCATTCTTTTTTTTTTACTTTTTTTTCTTTTGTATTGTATTGTACATGAAAATCCAAGTTTCAATATTCACTTTTAAAATCTTGAGTTCCAAATTTTCTCCTTTACTCCCAGGCTCACATCTTTCTAAGGTAACGTTGAAACATTAAAAATATCCTGGCACATACAGGAAAAGTATGAACAACAAAGCCCTCAAAAGAAAAGAAGCCACCTCTTTTACAAACACAAAGAGTTAAGGGCAAATCCCTTGTGTTGCTCATTTTTCAGTATTGTCTCAAGGCCGTTTTTGCTTCAGGCAGGCAACTAGTGTTTATTAGGTGCCTACTGTATGCAGGCACTGTGCTAAGCCCTGGGAATAGAGAAAAGCAAAAGATAGTCCCTACTCTCAAGTCCCTACTCACAGTCCACTGAAGACTATAACATGCAAACATGTACAAATAAGCTAAACACAAGGTATCTCATAAATTAGATAGACTGTATAAATTGACTAGTATCAGAAAGAAGGCATTAAGATGAAGGTAACCTGGAAAAGGCTTCTTGAGGAAGATAGAATTTTAGCTAAGATTTGAAGAAAGGTACCCTTACAGTTCCTTAAAAAAAATCAATACATTGCCTAACTCCAAGCTGTCTTCCATGCCTCAAAGGCTATTCTTCTTAATCTCTGCCTCTTACCTTCTCTGACTTTCCTTAAATCTTGGCTAAAGTTCTATCTTCTGCAAGAAATGTTTTCCAGATCTCTTTAATCTTAGTACCTTCCTTCTGGGACTAGTTTAACTTATCCTATCTCATTTGCAATGGCAGGGTACATGGAGATCAAGATGTGAAAAGACTGTAAAGGCAGGGAAATGAAAAAAATATAGGCACTGTATATAACCAGAATCAAACACCATGGAGAGCTGAGGATATCATAACAGAATTACCAGTCAGGATTGAAGAGAAAGAAAATGGTTAGGCATTCAGGAGTAGCAGGATTATTTTCTTCTCTGCCTTCCACCCATGTGGACTGACCAATCTCCTCTTTTTATGTTCCTTCATTTTTTTGTTGGATTGTTTTCTCATTCCAAGGCCAGTGTGCTCTGTTCTCTATCCCAAATCATAGACATTGAGCTAAAAAGGATCTCAGAGGCAGTCTAGTTTGATACCATCTAAACTGAGACCTTGAGAAGTTGACCAGATTCACACATGTGTAAATATAGAGGGGACATTTGAACTCAGCGTTTCCAATTTGAGGACTGGTACAATATCTGTCTTCCCTCAGTTAGAACCTTGTCTTAGGACAGGATCTGAGAGACTCATTCACAATGAGGTGCTTAATGATCAGTATACACTATAAGAAGTCAGACTACACTTCCTCCTGATCGTCTTCATTCCATAGTATCACCTCCTTCACCTTCCATATACACAATTTGTTACTTCTTGCTCTTGGAATAGTAATCAAATCAGCTCTCCTTTTTTTAGAAAGAACATGCTAATCAATTGCCCTACAAAGTCACTCCTTCTGAGACCCTGATCAAAACTTCCCTCCCAGATCAGACTCCCTAGGATGATTTTCCTTCTCTTATTAGAATAAGAGATTATTCAGGGTAGCAATTATCTTCCTTCAAGACACTTAAATCCATTTGCCTCAGTTTCCTCATTTGTAAAATTAGTGGAGAAGGAAATGTTAAAGCATTTCATTATCTTTGCCAAGAAAACCCCAAACGGAGTCATGAAGAGTTGGATATGACTGAAAAAGAACTGAACAACAAATCCTCAAGCTTAGAACAATGTCAAGAATCAAAAATGTTTTTTTTCACTCACTCATTCATTCATTCATTCATGAAAAGTCTCTAAACCAGTCCAATAAATAAATAATCTATCAATTGATTGTCAAAGATCTTAAGAGCTGAGTTTATGCTGTCATAAGTAATATTTAATTTATCAAGCCTTTTATCATCTCATATAAATAATATAAGTAAAGTTAGTGCCCTTACCATCATTTTTGTTGCATAGATATTCTCATAGTTCTCAAAAATATTTCTGTAGCACCATTGTGGCCACTAACACAGATAAGTAATCAAGGTTTGAAAATATGTTGAATTAAAGTGATGAGTTTAAAATACAGCTGAGAAAGATAAATGCAAATCTTTTCTGGTGGAAAATACATGTTGGACATACTGATATCCTGTTTAGGATACTCAAATTATTGCTGGCTAGATGGGGTCTACCTTCCATAAGTTACAATCTGAATAAGACTACATAACAACAGAAAAAGCAAGAACAAAGATCAGAACACCCTTGAGTCCATAGTAGATCATAGAAACAGAAGAAAACCTTCTGTTTTACTGAATTCAAACTTACTTCCCTACTTTAAGGATCTTTGGCCCTCCCTCCAACAAGTACTCTACAATTATAATTATAATACCTCAAGAGTAGCTATGGCTAAAAATGTTACCCCTGACCACCCTGCAAACTGGTAAAGAATCATTTTGAACACAGCCAAGTAGGTCCTCATAAAACAGACCTATGATACATCACTGACCTCAAAGTATATCAAAATTGGGAGAAGATGCCAGAATTAATACTATGCTGGAGGCTGCCATCAAGAAGGTTAGCACTTCCATAGTATTATGAGACATCAGGAAAAAGAATTCAGTAGAAGAACTCAACTATATTGCATACTCCTGGATCATTGTTTCTGATTCAGTCTATCAATTAGTTCCTAATAACAGAGAACCTTGGAACCTTATGAAACTAGAGAGTAAGAAAGGAGTATATCTTTCATATTAACTATAGTAATATTCCTAATTTTCAAACCACTGTTTCATAGTAGATAGGATGCTGGAGATTGAGTTGAGACCTAGGTTCAAAGCTCATTAACTGATTATTTAGCTTTGAACACATTGTGTTCTTAGTTATATTTTTCTTCCATGAAATGGGGATGATTTTATCTATAATAAAGTATAGTCAGGTGAGTTTCTCATGCAAATAAGAAGGAAAACACACACACATGTATACATATGTGTATTTATAGATATTTATATAAAATATAGTATGTGTGTGTGTGTGTGTGTGTGTGTGTGTGTGTGTGTGTGTGCACAGAGTAGGAAATGTCCTTGATTAAGAACCAAGTGGCACGGTGGATAGAGTTGGAATCAGGAAGACCTAACTTAAAATCTGGCCTCAAATAGTTCCTAGATATGTGATCCTGGACAAGTCACATAACCTTGTATGACTCATTTTCCTCATCTGTAGAATGAGTTGGAGAAGGAAATGGCCAATCAAACCAGTATCTTTGCCAAGAAATTCCCCCAGATGTAATCACACAGAATCAGACATGACTCAAAATCACGTCTTTATTATGTACAGTGAGAAAACCTTTCATCTCTGTGAATCTCTTTTCACTTATTCATACAAAGAGGACAGTGATACTAGCATTCCATACCAAACATACCTAACAGTACTGTTCACAGAATCATAATCACAGAATCTCAAGATTGGGAGAAAACTCAGGATACCAAATCACAGTAAAAAAGAATCCCCTTTATAATATGACAAACAAAGTAGTCTGTGTCTGAAGACTTCGAACAAAGAAGATTCTAATACCAGAGACAGTCTGTTCCATTTTTAGATAGCTCAAGTAGTTAAGAAGTCTTTCCTTACATCAACCCTAAATCAGCTTCTTTACAACTTTCATCTATCATTCCTAGTTCTTTTTTTTTCTAACTCCAAGCTGCAGAAAAATCATCCCTCTTCCATGTAATATCCAAAAGACTTGAAATAATGAATTTTTAAATAACTCAGTAGCCAAATAAGACAGAAAAGGAAAATGACAAATTTTGGAGGGGGGATTAGGAAAAATGTGACATTAATGAACTATTGGTGGAGTGATGAACTTATTCAACCATTCTGTTGAACAATTTTTAACTATGCCCAAAAGACTATAAAACCATGTCTACTCTTTTCCCTAGCAATTCCACTACTAGATCTGTATTCCAATATATATGAAAAATAAAAAGGAAAAGGATTCATATGTACAAGGATATTTATAACAACTCTTTTCTGTTGCCAAGGAACTGGAAATTGAGGGAATGCCCATCAGTTGGGGAACGGCTGAACAAATTGTGGAATGTGATTATGATGAAATACTATTTGTTATAAGAAATGATGGATGCTGTCAGAAAAACCTGGAAAGAATTACATGAGCAGATGCAAATTAAATGTTCTGTCTACAAAGTAATAGCAATATTGGAGGATGAATAGCTTTGAATGATTTATCTTTTCTCAGCAGTACTGTGACCAAAGACAACTTTGAAGGACTTAAGATAAAGAATGCTATCTATCCTCAGAGAAAGAACTGATGGTGTCTGCATAAGACTGAAGAATACTTTTATTTAGGTTTTTACAAGTTAAATGGGGTGAAGCGGCTTGCCCAAGGCCACACAGCTAGGTAATTATTAAGTGTCTGAGGCCAGATTTGAACTCAGGTACTCCTGCCTCCAGGGCCGGTGCTCTAGCCACTGTGCCACCTAGCCGCCCCTGAAGAATACTTTTTAACTTATTTTTCTTGCTTTTTTCGAGGGGGTGGTATGTTCTCTTTCCTTACATGAATACTATGGAAATGTCTTGCATGACTATACATTTATCACCAATATCATATTATTTGCTTTCTCAATGGAGGGGTTTTGGGTGGGGGATGGGAGAAAACTAATGTTAAAATTTTGAAAACAAATGTTAAAAATTATTTTTACATGTATCCGAGGGAAAATAAAATAAGAAATAAGTTAAAATTTAAAAAACAGAAAGAATAACTCAGTAGGCAACAGGCAAATCATACCTACTAAGAAACATAAATAATACAATATATGGTTAGAAAGATGGCTAATGTTGGCTCTCATATTACAGAAAAAAATGAAACACAAACTAAAAATGTTTGTAAATTTCTTCATTTCTTTTTTGGATAACAGGTGTTAATTATTAAATGATTGATAACTTAAATACCAGGAGATGATCCTCACATCCCTCTCCATATACTATCCATTATAATGGTCAGGATGTCCCCTAAGTGATCTTTCATTGAATTGGTTTTTAGTGACCTTCTCTGTCAATGCCCTTCCTGAAATATGAGACTAAGAAATAAAATCAATTCCTGTTGTCCTAGGACCACTGAGACAATCTCTAGTCCTCTTGGAAGTTTTACTTTTTGGTGAAAGAACTTTGAAACTTACATAATGAATTTTCTCCATCCAATAATTGGGGTCAAGGAAAAAGTCAATTCAAGAGACCCCATGTCTCTAGTATACGCATATTCACAACACCATTGAAATGAAAATAGAGAGTAGAGCAGGGGCGGCTAGGTGGCACAGTGGATAAAGCACCGGCCCTGGAGTCAGGAGTACCTGGGTTCAAATCCGGTCTCAGACACTTAATAATTGCCTAGCTGTGTGGCCCTTGGGCAAGCCACTTAACCCCATTTGCCTTGCAAAAACCTAAAAAAAGAAAAAAAAGACTAGAGCAGAGATTTCATCTTCACCTGGCAAAGAATGTCAGTTATGCACCAAGAATTCTCTGACAAGTTGAAATCAGTTTCCTATAGCACATTTCATGTGTCCCTATCTCCTGTGTTTTCAATCTATATTTTGTTTTCTACATCCTAAATATAGCTGGTTATAAATGACTATAAACAGATCCCAAGGCTATTTAAACTTATCCATCGCTGTCTTGTTAGGATGGCCTTACTAATACCAAAACAAAGAATCCATCAAGTTGGTTCAGTTTCTTTTGAACTTAGACAATTTATAGGTACCACTAAATTTCCAATTGAAATCAAATAATCGATTTCTTGAATTTAAGAAAAAAGCAAAGTTGTATCTGTTTCATTGACTATAAATAAAATCTCCCTAGAAATAAGCATATTGATTAATCAATTGAAGACAATAATAAATGAACCTGAATAATCAGACTCATAGATTTGGGATCATAAAAATAATACCTATATAGCTATATGACCCCATAGAAAACATAGAATTCAGTCCTTCATTTAATAGATGTGGAAACTGAGGTCCAAAACAAAGAGATTGTTTGCACAAGGTAACAGAATGAAATGCAAGGGACCTCAGAGGTCACCTAGTGAAACCACCTTCACTTTACAAATAGTCAAAACTGAGATTCAGAGAAGACTTGTAATTCATTCTATGATGTTCCCATCCCTAATAACATACCCAGCAATACTTAAACTCTAAAACTTGTGTGTTGTTTTTTTTAAACTACCAGACTGCCTCATGATAAATGAATATATGTTCTATTTTTCTCAGAAGCTGGGTAGAAACTTGCCTATGTGTGGGGTCTCTGAAAATTTAACAGCCTGAATTGGCCTAATTTCTTGTCTTCTAACCATGAACAAAACCCTTCACTTCCTCTTTCCTCATCTGTAAAATGAGCATAATATGAACTGACATTCCTTACCTCACAAGAGTGTTATAAAAGAAATACTTCACAAAGTTAAAAGTAATTTACAAGTGTGAATTATTTTTGTTATTATTTAACTGCCATTTCTGTTCCTGACAACCTAGCTCAGACTTACATTGACAAACTCATCCTCAATTACCTTATTTTATTTTCACTATGAAATATCCAAAGTGATTATTGCCACTTCAGAATAGGTCCTGAGCTTTCCCACCTCCATGTTTTATCTTAATAATTACAACATCCTGGAAGGTTCAATTAACACCTCTGATTATCTAAATCTTAACTATTACTTGGCATCCAGGTCTAATGTCTCTTCCTCCATTATTCCACCAGGCTAAAGTGGTTTGTCTCTGAGCTCTACTATAATATCTACCACAGCCTACAATTTCAGCTACTGTTTAATTCACACCCTCCTTCACTAATCTAATGAAATGCAAATTTTTCAAGGGCAGTGATAGATAATTGGAGCTAAAAGGAATCATAAACCTAATTGAGTCTAATCCTTCTTTTCCCCCCCTTTTTTTGGAGGCAATGGGGGTTAAGTGACTTACCCAGGGTTACACACCTAGCAAGTGTCTGAAGCCAGATATGGACTCACCTCCTCCTGACTCCAGAGCCTATGCTCTATCTATTGAGTCACCTAATTGCTTCTCTAATTCCTTCATTTTAATGATGAAGAAACAAAGACTCAGAAATGTCTATCACTATTAATATCATGCTGATAAGAATTTATTAAGGGAAACTACATGGTATAATGGATAGAGCACCTGCCCTGTTGTCAGGAGAGCCTGAATTCAAATGTGTCCTCTGACTCTTCCTGTGTGACCCTAGGGAAGTCACTTGATCCCTATTTGCCTAAAGCATTTATTAAACATAAATACAAATTAAATTCAAGGTACGGTACTAAATACTGAAAATGCAAAAGAACACACACACACACAGACACAGTTCTGGCCCTTAAGGACCTCTCATTCTAACATTTGGAGTAACATGCAAATAACCATGTACATACAAAATAGTTTCTCTCTCTCTCTCTCTCTCTCTCTCTCTCTCTCTCTCTCTCTCTCTCTCTCCCTACAATCTATATATCTATATTTATCTATCTATATCTATCTATCTATCTATCTATCTATCTATCTATCTATCTATCTATCTATATCCAAGTCATCCTTCAAGATAATGCAAAATTGGAACTAGAATCTGAGTCTCCCCATTTATAAGGCAAATGATTGTTTTACTTCCAATGCCTTATATCTGCCCCTTAGGACCCTTCCACCTATAAAGAACCTAGGACCTCATTTCTCTTGACTACTCATTAAATGTTTGACTAGAAGGACTTCTATTAAATATCACAACTAAAAGTTTCATTTCTTCCCTCCACTGCGTACAGGGAAAATCTTTGTAGGTCCAAAATTAAATACTCTTACTCTTTCTTCTAAAAAAAAGAGGAAATAAGATTTGCCTGGAAAGAAAAGTAGTGATGTATCTTGCATTCTGAGAGAAAGAGGCACAATATTGGACCATCCCCTTTCATAGCCTGGGATGATATCAGATGATGAATGCTATAGACAGAGATTCTCTGAAGATCATTCAAGGTTAGCACAATAAACAATGACCAATTTTCAGATGGAACCCAGATCACTTGCTCTGACAACTCCATAATTTTAACAGTGGCCTCACAACACGACATTCTAAATCAAGTATTACTCACTTCTCTGCAGTGACAGGGTGAATATGATTGATCTTCAGACCTCTGAAATCATCCTCAAGCTCGTCAGAGTTAAATCCTGTTTCTTCAGTTGGTGGCATTGAGTTAGTTATTAAGTGGGCAGGAGTCATTCCAGTTTCTGCAGAGAGCTAAGAAAACACAGGATTGCAGAAACATAGAATTTGATCTCAGAGGTCATTTAGTCCAATTTTTTTCCAGAATCTGGTCTAAAAACAGCCCTAAGAATTGGTCATTCTCCTTCATTTTGGACAATTTACCTTACTAGATTTAATTGGGAGGGATTTTGGATACTATAGAATCACAGAGCTTTAGAGTTGTCAGAGACTTCAACACATATTTAATAGGAATTTCAATAACAGTAACATCAAAATAATATAATGCTTTATAACTTATAAAGTACTTTACAAAATATTACCTGATTTTGTTCTCTTTGAAATATTGGATGTAGGTATTATAATTACATAGGTAGGGAGACAGGGGTAGGATTGTTGCTCTATCTACTCTGTCACCAGTTAACCATTCTTTGCTTGAGGAACCTATGACTTCTTAAGTTAACCCACTGTACTTTTATGCAGATTTAACTGAAAAGAAATTAGCAGTTTTTCTTTCATCTCTTAACATGAAATATAAATTTATTTATTTCCAAATTCTACCAGCTGTTCCTAGATAAATAGTAAGTCTAATAACCTCCACCAAATGGCAACTCTTCAAATACTTGATGAAAGCTTTAAATATTCTCTCCCCCCACCCCTTCCCTGTATTCTCTTCTTCTCTCAAATTAGCATCTCAAATTTCTACAAATTCGAGTTGTATAGTTTGGATTCAAGGCCTTTCACTAACCTGGTTGACCTCCTCTGAACACTCTCCTGTTTATTGTTGCACTTCATAAACTGGGGTCTCTGGAATTGAATACTAAAATTCAGATATGATAAGACCAGACCAGAGTACAGTGGTAATATAATATATAACTCCTTTAAAAAAAAAAAAACTCTTCCTCTTAATGAAACTGAAGATTTCAGTATTTCTTTTTTGTAATTTAAACATTTTATTTATTTGTTTTTCCAATTACATGCAATGGTACATTTTAACCAATTTTTTTGCAAGGTTTGGAATTTAACAATTATTCCCTCCCTCCCTTCCCTCCTCCCTCCCCCTTACAAAAAAGCAATTTGATATGGGCTCTATATTTATAACAATACTAAACATAGATTGAAATTAATCAATAGATTTCTCTGACTGCCACATCACCCTGCTAATTCATGCTGCTCTTGGAAGCATTCTTTATCTCTTTTAGACAAAGGGCTATTTTGTCAAGCTTCTTACCATCTAACACTTGGAAAGTTGATTTTTTGAAACAAAACAGAAGACTTTAAATTTATCCTAGCTGAATTTCATCTTATCAGGAAAAGTTCAGTGTTTTTATTTTGTCAAGATCTGTTTGGATCTTGATTTCATTATGTTTGTTATATGCTTCTCCCAGCTGTACGGTATCTACAAAATCTATGAGCATGCCATAATTGTCTTTAAATGGGGAAAAATGCAAAGTAACATAAAATCAAAGATCTCTGAATGAAGACCTTGTTTCAAATTATCATAAAATCATGAATGACTATTCTTTCTATTCATGTCAAATGAGATAATAGTACATAGTAAGCATTTAAGAAATATCTACCCCCTCACCAGGTCAAAAAGAAACTAAATGTATTATTTCCTAGTCTATATCTTTTCAATTTTTCCAAATTAATGATGTGAAATATTTTTTCAAATAGTTTTGCTAAATCAACTATTTAGTATGAACTCTATCTGTTGTTAGTCTGAACTATTAGTTAAATAAACCTATTAAGTATAACTACTCCACTGTACAAGTTAAAATGCTGAGGTCCAAAGAGATTAACTCACTTGCCTGTACATAAATAATAACAGAAGCAAGACAGAAGTTTCCTGGCTGTTTCATAAACAAAATATTCCATTTCTCTGCTCCTAGATGTCCTGCAAACTTGGCTGTACTCTGGCTATCCCACAAGCCTATAATGCTCTCACTTCTCAACTCTGCCTACTGATTTCTTTGGATTTCACCGTCTCAATTAAAAAACCAGCTATTATAGGTAGCCTTTACCAACTATTTTTCCTGTATATAATTTGCTTAAGATGTGTTTGTTTACACATTGCCTCTTCAATTGGATTGTAAGACACTTGAGAGTAGAGATGGGTCTTTTTTTTTAATATCCTCATGCTTAGTAAAGTGCCTGCTGCCTAGTAGGTGTTTAATAAATGTTCATCTATTCAAACTCATGTCTTCTTTGTAAGCTCAAATCCAATGCATATTCCTCCATACTGTTAGCTTTATGACAAGAATGCCCATGTTACCACCAAAAGGTAATCTCCATTCCTCCCAAAAGATAAAAATATAGTCTATTCCATTTTTTGATATCCCTGATAGTGAGTATTCATTCTCTCAACTTATTACAACAAGTAGTATTTACTAAGGACCTAGAATACCCCTTCCCCCACCTCCACTTTTCCAGATTCTATTTATCTTCCAAGGTCCTTCATAAATATCACCTCCTTCATGAAGCTTTCCATAATTCCTTATACTGCTCCATATCCCACCACCTCAGAAAAAATTTAAGTCTCTCCCCTCCATTTTGCTATACATTTATTATAATAAAACTTGTAGGGTATACCTTTACATAAGTTTACTCCACAATAGTTGTCTTGCCTCCAATCCTCAACCAATTCTGTTTTACAATAAATACTGTAATTGTTACGTGATGATCAAAAACCTAAGGTCACAGCACATAATTGTTTAAGCATTTTGTCAATCAAATCATTGTCTCTATGGAACTAACTTGCCTCTCTAACATTCTATATCATTTTGAGTTTTCTTGGAACTAACTAAAATATATAATAATTTATGCATACACACACACACACACACACACATATATATATATATATATATATATATATATATATATATATATCATACTTTATATTTAGTGGTTTCTGCAAATCCTCATTCAAGGGGAAAGGAAAGGTGGAATCTTGAGGAGGGGCATGGTTGGTAGCACCTTGACCTGAATCTTCTTACCTTCTAATGCAATGGCATAGAACAGCAGACCTAGGCAAATTAATTCTGTTTGCCTCAGTTTCCTTATCTAAAAAATAAGTTGGAAAAGGAATAGCAAACTATTTCAGTCTCTTTGCCAAGAAAACCCTAAATTGAGAGTCACAAAAAAAGTTAGAAATGAATGAAATTATTTTATAATATTATATATATATATATGCATATATGTGGGTATGTGTATGTATATGTGAATATCCACAAATTAACACATACAGATGTACAGATATATATATATATATATATATATATATATATATATATATACATATATAAATATATGCCTACAGAATTTTTCATTCTAACAGTTGAGATACACACAAAGACAAATAGAATCAAAACAGAAAAATTAATATCATATGAATCCTATAAGGTTACATAAACTATTATACTTTAGAGGGAGAGGTCCTTTTGGAATGGAGAAAGGTGCAATTAGAGCTGGATTTTAAAGGATGGTTATGGTTTGCTTGATAGAGGTGGGGATGATCATTTTGATCAGAAGAAAGGGCAAGAAAATCCAATTTGGCTTGTCCTGAGGCATAACATGAAGAATAGATGTGGAAAGGCGGAATAGTGTCAGGCTGTGGTAGGCATCAAATAGCAGACTAAAGAGTTTAACTTTGTCTTGTAGGCAATGAGAGAACATGAAGGTTATTCGGAACCAAGAGAACATCGTATTTAGATGTATGCATCAGAAATATCAATTTGGCAGCAAATGTATAGAAAGAATCTTATGGAGATAAAATAGAGACCACTTCAATAAAACAGAAGTGTTTTGAGTAATGAAAATGCATAGCACATTTGTATAGCATAGCTATGGATATGAATATGTAGTGGAAATGAATAGCCACTGAGTCATTTCGATGATAGCAGATAATATGGTTGACATGAACTCATAAAAACCTTAGTTCAAATCCTGCCATAGGACCTTTAAAATCATTTAGCCATTCAACCTTCATCTATTCACCTATAAAATGAGCATAAAAATATCACCTACCTCATAGACTTGATTGGAGGTCAACTTGAGAGATTATACATGAGATTATACATGAAGCAGGGAACAAGTTGAACTTGCAGGGACTCACTTTTTGGGACAGGAAAGACTAGAGCATAGAGTGCTACCCAAGCATAATGAGCATTGTCCTGGCCACGCCTCAGGGACTTCCCCTTTGGCATATGCATTAGAGAGTACCAGGAGTCAGGTGCTAAACCCCTCCCCAAGCACCACCCTGGTCTCACTCATCATTGAAATGCATTTAAGCCAACTCCTCTGGGGTGGAGATCTCTTTCTTCTTTGAATTTCCTGCAGGGTTGCTACATTTTTCTCTCTCTCTAAATTAGAACCACATGCTCAGGCCTTTGTGCCTGAAGCAATATGTTCCCAGATCCATGTGACCAGTTTTATGTTGATCCAACTTTTTCTTCTCTCCTCTCCTGTGCTCCCTGTATTTCCTTCTCTCTTCTTTGCTCCTAAATTCTTCCTGAACCTGTGTTCTTTCCAGGTTTTCCTAGACCAATGCTAATCTAAGCGCTCTCTCTCTCTCTCTCTCTCTCTCTCTCTCTCTCTCTCTCTCTCAATGAAACTATTCTATCTAGCCTCAAGTAACTTGCTATCTTTCCAGATGAAGTATAATCTGCAAATTTCTTGTGTTTTGAAGGCCTGTGATGAACTTGACCAAGTCTGTGAATAAAAATCTGAGCTCTAGAATCAATGAGTTCTTCACTAAGAACACTTAGCTTTTGGGACTGTACCACTGAAACTCCTTATCATTATATAGAAAATTCTTTTCAAATCTTAAAGTGCTCCATAAATTATAATTATAATTATTATTATTACCATATTTTCCCATATATAAGACATTCCCATGTATAAGAGGCACCTTAATTTTGGGGCCTGAAATTTGAAAAAAGTATAAAAGTTATTGAACTCAAGTTTTATTTATCAAAAAATTCATAAACTCCTCATCACTGCCAACTCCTATCCTTATTAGCTCATCCTCATCTATGTTTGATAAGGAATCACCGTCTTAGAAGAGGCTCTGACTACTCTGCTTCCTGTGCTCTGGTCTGTGAGTGGCCACAAGCACACCCTGGTGTATGGAAGCATGCTTAGTCCATTCTGTTTCATGAACCTGAAGCACCAGTTGTGTCCTCCTTTGAAATCAGTCACTTCTTTTTCATCAGCAATTCTTCTGGTCTCCTGCTGAACCATCTTTGTGAACACAGGTATTCCATTGGCCCTTTGCTCTTCAATTCTCTCTCTAACTCAAGCCATTTGGTTGACTGGCCTCTCATGATCTTCTGCCAGGGTATTTTCAGTCAGGTTTCTTCTTCCCAAAGCCAGCCTCAGATTGTTTTCTCAGTTGGAGGAGGACCAGACTGACATTCAGCAGCTCGATTTCCATTCACTTTTGCAAACTGGATCACTTTGAATTTGAATTCAGCACCAGATGTAAATCTTTTCTGAACCATTTCTGGGTATAATGTAGCAAAAACCTAACCTAATATGCCAGTAACAAATGAAAAACAAAGAGCGCAAAGACAACAAGTGCAAAAAAGCAGGATATGCAAGTGAAAAAATTTACAACCTCTGCATAAAATGCTCCCAGTTTTTAGAGCCCAAATTTTTTTTAGAAAGGGTACACATAGGGAAATTGGGTAACCTCTAAATTATTTCAAATACAGAAATCACATTTATATAGCTTGATTTCAGATCTAGAAGGGAATTTAGAGATCATCTGGACCAATTGCTTCATCTTATAAATGAAGAAACTGAGGCCCATAAAAAAGCAATTTGCCTAGACTCACATAGCAAATGAGTCTGTTTATTCCCAGCCCAAAGTTCTCCTCACAGCCATACTGAGTGCTGTTGATTGCCAGCAGATTCTTTTAAATCAAGAACAGAGGAATACTGATATTCATCTCTAGTTGTAACCCCCCACACAAGACAACCTATGAACAATGCAATCTGTTCACCCATATGGATGTTGTAACTGTGATAGATGCTAGTAAAAATCTCTTATAAGTTGGGCTATATAGAAATTAATTTAGTTTGAAATTCATCATCAAACTTACAGCACTCATAATAATTAATCCATAATGGATAATATTTTAATGAAGTTTTAAGAAAAGCAACTTTGGGAAGCAAAGGCAGTATGCTATTTTTTTGCCCTTCTTTCTACAAAACTACCAATACCTCAGGAAGATGATGCTATGATTTGCAAATGAATTGAATTTAAGTGATGAAAGGCTCTGCAAAGTCACCATTCTTACTTTCTTCTCCTGAGACATCTGAGCCCAGTTGACAAGATATAGATCAGGACAAGTGGAGAGGACTCAGGATGCAATGGGAGACCTTGGCCTATTTAAACTAAGATCTGTCCCAGGTTTCAGTATGTCGGAGGCAAAACCCATTCTATGATTAATGCTAAGTAGGAAATGAGGCTCTGAGATTTGGTGGGGTTTTTTTCCTTTGCTTGTTTGTTTGTTTTAACCCAGTCAAAAGAAGAAGAAGAAGAAGAAGAAGAAGAAGAAGAAGAAGAAGAAGAAGAAGAAGAAGAAGAAGAAGAAGAAGAAGAAGAAATGAAATCATTCCTAAATCCCAGAATGGAAGACCCTCTGGGTTTCTGGCCAAACCAAAAACAATTCAGTGAACAATCAGGGACCAAACAATGACCTAGTGATGGTTGGGCTGAGACTTTGAGAACTAAAGTGGTTTGAGTTTAAAGATAAATTGAATAGGAGAAGAGGGGTAAGCAAGATCATATATGGAAGACTGCAGGATTTTGATATTGTTTCAAAACAACAAATAATTGTGACTGGTCTCACTAATCAAATGATTTAGTCTTTATTAAGTGGCTTTCTCTTTTAACTAGCAGATTCACTTCTCTCCAGAGAAGAATTTTAATGATCAAAAGCACCAAGTCAATGATTACAGAGAATGTTCACTATATCAGTTGTAAAAGATTGTAATATTTGTTGGAAGCCACAGATTTTTCTATTAACCATCACATTCTTAATAGTGAAGTTGTGGCCTAGACCTGCGCTCTAGCTCTGATTAGTTAGGATCTTTGAAAAAAAAAAGTCTGACCTACCTAGCTCTATAATTTGCTAAATTCACTTCTGTTCAATGGAAAGGTCATTCATTAGGGATGGCTAGTGGTGCTTCTATTGTTCACTAATGAGAATTACTTCAGACAAATAAGTTTTTTCATACTTTGTGGTAAGTGAAAGCATTTCAGTTATTTAGTCCCCAAATTGGAAACCTCATTATTTAAAAAAAAAGATTTAAAACCATGAAAATCACAGTATCTCTTTTCTGGGAGCTTATTTTCACCAATGAAAGTGACTTTGTAAAGCAGAGAAGACTGAGTGACTGGCCAACCAACAGAGATAGAATCTATATGTTTCATTGATATCTGATGAGAATGAATGGTCTCTTTATCAAGAAGATTGTTATTCTTTTTGAATTGTACCCATTTTCTCCCAAAACTTAATTCTGTGGAACAGATTGAATCTTGCTTAGAGAATATCACAAGGGACAAACTGAATAAGTGACACCATTATCCATAATTCAGTTCACACCCTGTCCAGATTGATCCCCATTTCCCACCCCAAACCAAATAGTTTAGCATTTATTAAACACTTACTGTAGGGGCGGTTAGGTGGTACAGTGGATAGAGCACCGGCCCTGTAATCAAGAGTACCTGAGTTCAAATCCGGTCTCAGACACATAATAATTACCTAGCTGTGTGGCCTTTGGCAAGCCACTTAACCCCATTGCCTTGCAAAACACTGAAAAACTGAATAAACACCTACTGTATTTCAGATACTATACTAAATGCTTGTAATACAGGGGAATGAAAAAACAGCCTCTGTCCTCAAGAAGCTAACTATATAATGGGTATTAAAATTCCATCATTCCTCTAAAAACATTGAACCATCTTTCTATTATTTCCAGTTTATCCTTTCTGTAGCTTTTGGGGGTACATAATTGTATGTATGCTGCCTTCCCCATTACTCTATTGAGAACCAGAGCTATCATTGCATTTGTTTTGTTTTGTATCTCCAGTGCTTAGTATAGTGCCTAAATCATAGCAGGAATTTTATAAATATTTATTTACTGACTGAATTTAGGTTAAACCAAACCAGTGTTTTAAACAGTCTGCCAAGGCATTCGCATTAACATGACCAAATTAGAATTATCTTCTAGATAAAATTCTTGCTTCTTCTTAGGCTGGTGTTAACTAAAGAAGAATTTACTTCTGCAGACAATGATGACCAATTAAATTTTCTTAATATTCTTTGATGACTGAAGGAATTTGCTGAAAGATGGGAAGTAGAAGGTTTAAGGACAAAGCTAGAATCCTAGTATCTTGCCTATGCCTTAATTTTTCCCATCTATACAAAAGTGATCTGAGATCTTTGGATGAGCTAAGATCATTGAATCATTGATTTTTGAGCTAAAAGGGATATTAATAGTCATCGAGTTCAGACCTTTCATTTTATAGATTTAAAAAACGGAGACAGAGAAAATGTAAATAGCTTATCTAGGGTCATAAAGCCTGTGTCTGAGATGGCATGTGATTCCAGATCTTCCTACCTCCAAGTGTAATGCCCTAACCAGTATGACACCCTGTCTCTTGCTCAGAGATATTAAAGAGCCAGGGAAAGTACTAAATATGCTTTAAACTATTAATGTATTTTTTACCATCACTATCCACATCATCACCATTGTACTAATGGGAAAAATATTAGGGAATATAAAGATCTAGTCAGTTTTTATTCTTATATTGGAATTTAGGAGGTAAATAGCCCATTTATCATGATTTCTAAATAACACATTTTTATCAAGATCCTTATAATAGAATTATAAATGGAGGAAATTACATATTTCTAAAGCACTTTAAGATTTACAAAGCACTGTCATCTCAACAACCCCAGGGGTAAGGAGATAGACGGTATAAAAGGAAACTTAGTCTCAGAGTGCAATCTTGAGCAGGGTCATACACTCAGAGATTGTATTACATAAAATGATTAGATTATAAAAGGGAATACAAATCATATCATATCTAGAAATAGTTAAAGAGAATGAGAAGTTTAGTCTAGTTGGAAAAAAACTGGTGGGTGGGCATAACTATCTCCATGAATTTGATAGATTGTCTTATGGAAAAAGGATTATTTTTATTACCATGGCAATTACAACTAATATACAGCTATTTATTATTATTGTTGTTGTTGTTGTTAATTGTAAAGTAGAGGCAGTGGTAGTGATTGCAGTGGAGGAGGAGGAGGAGGAGGAGGAGGAGGAGGAGGAGGAGGAGGAGGAGAAAGAGTAGTGGTTGTAGTAGTGATGGTGGTGGTTGTGGTGGTGGTGATGATGCTAGATTCCACATTCTCTAGAAGGGAAAATTAGAGTCAATAGGTGAAGTTAATGAGGAAAAGAGTTCTGTTCAAAAAAGTCAATGACTAATTTCATTACAATTAGAGCTTTCCAATTGTGAACTAGATTACCACTTCACTAAATAGGGAGGTCCCAAATCCACACCACTAAAGCTCTTCAATTGAAGATTGGATCACTGCCAGTGCTTGGATAGGGATCCTTTTTTGTACCTTTTGGGGGTGCATAATTATATGCATGTTGCCTTATAGAGCTGCTTTAAATATTTTTGCATGTTAATGCCATTGTAGGGTACAGACCAGAAGTGGTATTGCTGCCTTAAAGGGTTTGCTCAATTTTATAGCACCTTGTGTATAGTTCCAGAATGTTCTCCAAAAAAGATGGACCAGTCAACCAATAATTTTATTAGTCTTATTTTTCCCTTATCCTCTCTAGCATTGTCATTTCTGATAACACTTGAAATTATATTTAGAAAATTTTTAATATTACTATAGAGTCGATCCCTTCTTTTGAAAATTATCTCTTCATATTCTTTGTCAATTAGAAAGTGGGTCTTATTTTTTTAGAAATTTGACTGAAGGGGTGGCTAGGTGGTGCAGTGCATAGAGCACTGACCCTGGAGTCAGGAGTACCTGAGTTCAAATACAGCCTCAGCTACTTAATAATTACCTAGCTGTGTGGCCTTGAGCAAGCCACTTAACCCCATTTGTCTTGCAAAATCCTAAAAGAAAAAGAAAGAAAGAAAGAAAGAAATTTGACTGAGTTACTTAAATATTTGCTATATATTTCTGTATATTTGAATTGGAGATAAAGTTGAACTTGATCCACAACATTGTCTTTGACAATAAGATTGATAAAAATCTAAGTGGCACCCATGTATGTCTTGTAGCAAGACCAACAGGTCTTGTCCAACCAAAGAACTAGGCACTTAGTTTTCATGGCATGGAAAAGAACTGTAAAAAATATTCTGAATTACTTTTCCTCAGTCTTTTTTTTTCAGTGATCATCAGATGATAGCTGATTACCTTCTCCTACATGCTGCTGCTGTTTGTTCATCACTGTGTTTGCCAGAGTGCATATAAAATGGAGAAAACTTAGACACAGTCTGTCCTTGTCATTATCATCCTCTATTCATTAAATTGAACTGATTTCATCCATACTAATTTATTGTGTATCACTTCAGTTGGAATATAGCTGATGCTTGGAAATACACATGCTCTACTCTTATTAACTCCCAATCACCATCCTCTATAGTGACTTCCAAATTCTTTTCTCTTTTCTTACATTCTTACTCCAAAACTTTTGGGAAATATTTGTCTTGATTGAGAAGACTAAGGTTGAATTATAAGAGTTCCCTTAATATCTTTTCTAAATATTTTGCTATATATTTCTGTATATTTGATTTGGAGATAAAGTTGAACTTGATCCACAACATTGTCTTTGACAATAAGATTGATAAAGATCTAAGTGGCATCCATGTATGTCTTGTAGCAAGACCCACAGGTCTTGTCTAACCAAAGAACTAGGCACTTAGTTTTCATGGCATGGAAAAGAACTTTAAAAAATATTCTGAATTACTTTTCCTCAGTCTTTTTTTTTTCAACGTTTTAGTGCCACAACAACATTGTGATGTGTTCAACGTTGTTGGAAGCAACTCCTCTCAGCAATTCAGAGCTAGGACAATGGTATTAAACTGACTATCAAAAATGTTTACTCCAACCAAAGGAAAAAAAAACAAAATAAAACAAAAAATTCAATGCTTCAGAATCTAATGAACATTTTGTAAAAAATTATCTCTTATGTATCTCCTTTAATCCTAATTCCTCATATAGACTAATGTGTAAAGATGTTTATCAAAAATATGTATGTATAATTCTAACCTGAGGGTTAGCTGCTTAGGGGTGGGGGATGGGAGGAGGATGGAAGGAAATTTTGTAACTTAAAAAATACATGTATATATGGCTAAAAAAATTAATTAATTAATTAAAAAAAACTTTTTAGTGCCATCCCATTCTTCCCCCTTCCTCCAAATTCATGATTCATATTTATACCTTCAGTCCTTCATCTGTCATCCTCATCTACTTCTAAATATACTCAAGTATTGACAAATCAAAACAAACAGAAAGACTTCACTTGACTCTTATATGTGGCACAATGGATAAAAGTGTTGGATTTAAAACATGAAGACCTCAATTTGAATCCTGTCTTGGATAGTTACTACTGTGTTGGTATAGGAAAGTTATTTAGCCTTTGTCTGTCTCAATGTCCCTATATATGAAATGTGGACAATAGTAATACCTATATTCCAAAGTTGTTGTGAGGTTCAAATGAAGTAACATTTAAAATGCTTTGCAGAGCTTAAGCAACACAGACATGGTAGCTATTGGCACAGTAGTTAGAGCACTGACCTTGGAGTCAGAAGGACAGGAGTTGGAATCCAGTCTCAGACACTTATCACTTGCTAGCTATGTGACTTTGGGTCAGTCACTTAACTCTGCTTGCTTCTTATCCAAGGCCATCTCCAGTCATCCTGATTCATATCTGGTCCCTGGACTCAGATGTCTCTGGAGGAGAAAGTGAGGTTGGTGACTTAGCACAGCATTCCCCTCACTCAAAGACAATTCAAGGGCCTGGCATGGCATCACCTCCCTGGTGTCATGGTCTTATTAGAGAACAAAGGATAAACAATTATTCTTCTTATTCCAATCAATCCAGCTATCATTCCACTGATTTTCTGCCCCTCAAATGGTTTTGCTCTCCTCCTTACTCTACTATTACTACTTGCACAAAAATCACCAGAGACCCCTACTCATTGAATATAATGATCTTTTGAAAGTTCCCATTCTCCTAGACCTCTCTCTGCAGCTTGTGATCATCATTACCCAAGTCCTACTAAATTTTTTTCTTTATGGAAAAGAAAACACAGTTCTACACTTGAAGGAAGAAGATCTAGACTAAACTCCACATTAAATACTTGCTAAGTGTGTTATCCTAGTCAAGTTACTTAACATCTAATAGTCTCACTTACCTTATCTGTAAAATGGGAATATGATAACCCCAGACAAATAGGATTTTTTCTTTTTTTAAAAAAAATAATTTTTAACATTCTTTTCTTTGAAAATCTGGTTCCAAATTCTCTTCTCACCTCCAACTCATCCCATATCCATTGAGAAGATGAGCAAAGTGATACCAGTTATACATGTGAAACCATGAAAAACGTATTTCCATATTAGTCACATTGCAAAAAAAAAAGGCAAAACATTAATCTAAAAATATCATACTTTACTTTGCAATTAGTTTATCAGTTTTTCCCTCTGGAGGCGGATAACTTTTTCTTTCATCATGAGTCCTTTGGAATGGTCTAGAATCATTATAGTGATAAATAGCCAAATCAGGGGCAGCTAGGTGGCACAGTGGATAGATCATGAGATCTGGAATCAGGAGTACCTGAGTTCAAATCCAGATCAAAATCTAAACAATTACCTAGCTATGTGAGCTTGGGCAAGTCACTTAACTCCATTGCCTTGAGAAAATAAAAAAAAAAAACTGAGTAGTCAAGTCTTTCACAATACTTCATTACAACACTGTAGTTTACTATGCATAGTGGTCTGTTGGTTTTTTTCACTTCACTTTGCATCAGTTCATATAAGTCCTAACATTTTTATTTTTCCCTGAAACCATTCCTTGTGTCTTTTCTTATAGCACGATAGCAGTCCATCACAAACATAAGTTACAGTTTGTTCAATCATTCCTGAATAGATTAGAATCCCATCAATTTTCAATTCTTTATCTCCCCAGAAAGATCTACTATAAATATTTGTACATTGATGTCATTTTCCCTTTTTCTTTGATCTCTGTAGGGTACAGACCATAGTAAGTTTGCTGCATTAAATGGTATGTTCAGTTTTATAGTATTTTGATCATAGTTCCAGACTGTTCTCTAAAATAGATGGACCAGTCAACCAACAAAATTATTAGAGTACTATTTTTCCTTATCCTCTCTAGCATTGTCATTTCTGATAGGTATAGGGAAGCTCTTGGAATTGTTTTAAACCTTTCTCTGATCATAGTGATTTAGAGCATTTTTTCATACAGACTATAGATTTTTCATATAGACTTATAAAGATAGTGTTGATTTCTTCTGAAAATTGTCTATTCATATCCTATAACTATTCATCAATTAGAAAAAGGATCTAATTCTTTTAGAAATTTGACTAAGTTGCATATATTTGAAAAATTAGACCTTGTTCAGAAAAAAATTTCTATAAAGATTTTTCATAATAATGATATTTTTTAGCAAAAAGTGGTTCTTCTGACTATCTCTTTTAATTAGGTCTATTTTTGTTTTTAGCTTTGTGTGAAATCATGATTGCTACCTTTGCCTTTTTTAAGTCAAAGCATAATAGATTCTTCTCCAATTCTTTATTTTAACTCATGTTTTTGTTTTAGTGTGTCACTTGTAAACAACTTACTGCTATATTCTGATTTCTAATCCATTTCACTAAGTGCTTCTATTTTTATGATGAGCTCTTCCTATTCACATTCATTGTAACTGCTAAAAGTGAATTTTCCTCCATCTTACTTTCTTCTGTTTATCCTTCTCTCTCTCTTTTTATCCCTATTCCTCCTCAAAAGTCTATTTTATCAGGGGCAGGTAAGTGTAGTGTATAGTGCACCAGTCTTGAAGTCAAGAGGACTTGAGTTCAAATTCAGCCTCAGACAATAATTGCCTATCTCTGTGACTTTGGGCAAGTCATTCAAAACCCCATTGACTTAGGAGTC